>NC_028456.1:35291034-35326176 GCF_000263155.2 Setaria italica
GCACTTTGCATGGGTATTTATTACTTATCTCTTTTTATTTTTTAATACCCTTTAGTACCGGTTATCACAACCGGTACTAAAGGATCCCCCTCTAGTGCCAAATTCCTAGTACCAGTTGCGGAACCGGTACTGGAGAGGGGTTCCCAACCGGTACTAGACGTGGATTCCCTAGTAGTGCCTCGAAAGTTTGAACAACCAAACCACCCAAACGCTGCTCATATTTGGACTCTTCTCGGCTTCTTGATTGGTAGCATAGTATACTATTTTACGATCTTTGATAAATAGGTGTACCCTAAATTTTAAAGAAAGAAAAAATGAACATCTAATAAAAAAAGGGTAAAAGGAAGTACCACGAATGCAGCTGTCACCTATATCCCACCAATTTTGGTTCAGTCACTAATTACGGGGGTGTATAATGTTGATCTCTTTGGTCATCACTCGTGCTTGCTAGGAAGAGAGCTAAATGCCAAATTAATCCTCATAATTTTCTTCGGTTCTATACCTGAATGTTGATAAACTAAATTGGCGCACTCGCATTTCCAAATTGTTGTATCATCCCATGATAAAATGAGAAAAAGAACTCGTGTTGCTATGATCTCCTTGGAAATAAAATGGCTTATGTAGCCGCAGTACATTCACGTGAAAAATGCTTGCATACCGAACTACATACTCATATAGCTTGCATTATTCCGTTGTAAAATATTCTCCCCACAACATAAAAAACATGCTACTATACTGTGCTCCCCTTCGAAGAGCCGAGAAGAGGAGCAGCATTCGGGTGGTTTGGCCGCTCAACTTTCGAGTTCAGGGAGGTTCTTTGGTGCAGCCGAACTCGACGACGAGCACGGAGAGCGCTGCATTGTTTCCTGAAACACGCTAGGCAGGGACTGAAGCGACAGGCTGCCTTCACGCCAACTTTCCCGCCGTTTTGGCGTTTTCAAATCGCAAGGAACAACTCCTATCCAAGTGTTCCCTCCACGCTCCACTATATATACCATCACAAGCTTGCGGTGCTCGTAACTCATCCGTCAGGAAGATCGGAGACAACGTGTGCAGCTGAGCTGATCCCACAAGCTGTAGGCATGGCGGCTTCCATCTCTGGATCCTGCACCTGCTACCCTAGCATCACACCAGCTCGTGGCAACCGCCGCAGCCGCACCGTCGTTAGAAGCTCCTTCGCGCCGTGCTCGCCGGCGTCCAAGCCCTCGACGACGCTGCGGATCGGCAGGAAGTGGCCGGAGCTCCAGGGCGCCCGCGACTGGGACGGCCTCCTGAGCCCGCTCGACGGCGCGCTCCGCGGCGAGCTCGTCCGGTACGGCGAGTTCGTACGCGCGGCCTACGCCAGCTTCGACTTCGACGGCGGCGCCCCGTCGTACGGCTCCTGCCGGTTCCCGAGCCGCTCCCTGCTTCGCCGCGCCGGGCTGCCGGAGACCGGGTACCAGGTCACCCGCCTCCTCCACGCGGCGTCCACCTCAGCGCCGGGCTGGCTGTCACCCTGCAGCTCGAGCTACATTGGCTACGTCGCGGTGTGCGATGACGAGGACGAGATCGAGCGCCTCGGCCGCCGCGACGTCGTGATCGCGTACCGCGGCACCGCGACGTGCAGCGAGTGGCTCGACAACTTCAAGTCCAGTTTAACCCGGCTGCCATCATCGTCCACCGCGGCGCCGTCGTCGAGTGACGCTGGTGAGGAGGAGGAGGAGGAGCCGATGGTGGAGAGCGGGTTCTGGAGGCTCTTCACCACGCCAGGCGAAGCGCACAGCAGCCTGCAGCAGCAGGTTCGCGACGAGGTGCAGCGGATCGTCCACGAGTACGGCGGCAAGGGCATGCCGCCGCTGAGCATCACGATCACCGGCCACAGCCTCGGCGCGGCGCTCGCGGTGCTCTCAGCCTACGAGATCACGACCGCGGCCGCGCAGCAAGGTGTCGACGCGGCGCCGATGGTGACGGCCGTGTCGTTCGGCGGGCCGCGCGTGGGCAACGCGGCGTTCCGGCGGAGGCTGGAGGAGAGCGGCGGCAAGGTGCTCCGCGTCGTGAACTCGAACGACATCGTGACCAAGGTGCCGGGGTTCCCGGTCGGCGGCGACGAACGCTGCAGCCAAGGCGGCGAGCCGGCGAAGCGGAAGGCGAGGGTGCCGAGGTGGCTGGTATCGAAGATGGGGTGGGCGTACAGCGACGTGGGGCGCGAGCTGCGGCTGAGCAGCCGGGATTCGGCGCCCAATAACGTGGTGGCGTCGCATGGCCTCGACTTGTACCTCCAGCTCGTGGCTGCCTGCACAGATTAGGCAATTTAGTAGTGGTCTGTACCAGCCTGACAGCGTAGAATATGCTAATTAAAGAAGTGATTAGTTTGTGCCGCAGACAATTAACAGGAATGTTTAAGGCCCGTTTGGATGCAAGCTAATTTTATTTTCGGTCTCCTGATGAGAACATGATGCTTCCTGATGTATATGTGATGGAACATGCATGGAACTGTGTTAGAGTAGCTAGCATGCCCAGCGTTTGTTCATGTGTGTCCAGTGCACTTGCTTGCTTGATAGTTGTTCGTGGGGCTAAACAAAATGCTCAAGACACCTTAGCTAGCTAGTTATAGCTAGACTCATGACAAGGAGTTATGAAAAATTAGACATTGCAACAAATGTGCTCAAATTTTAGAAAATTTAATAAGTCGTGTATAATGATAGTATTTTAACATATATGACTATATATGTATAGTAGGAAAATAAAGAGAGTATACAAACTAATAAGATCCACTAATTTCTTCTTTTTTGAATAAAAAATATAAAAAAAATTGAAACCACAATTATTGTTACAATCTTACCGTGACTATTTATGGTAATATATCGATATGTAATTGATGTGAATTCAATTATGTTGTGTTGAGGTTCTTGAGCTCCAGCGCATACCCACTAGCCCAGAGGGCATATGTCCATCTACAATGTGGTGGATTATCTCTTGAACCCGGAATTGCTTAAATTTTAAAGAAAGAAAAATTGAACCTCTAACGTATGTATAAGGAAATACATGTCAAGAACTACAAAGCACATTTATAATTTGTGCGTCACCAATTTTTGTTAGTCACTCTAATTAACGTTTCTAGCGATCGAGTGCACATTTATAATTTAGAGTCTGGAACTCTGGATTTTGTCACCGAATTAACGTCTGGATTTTGGTGACACCGAGTCAGCAAGATTTGCCGTGCCTCGTACTACTACGGCTTAACCTTAACATAGGCGGCGCAGCAAATTAAACCAAATAGGTCGGGCTCGCCGCCGTTGGTTCGTCGTCTTGTGCGAAATCTGATCTGATCAGTTTGCAGTGACACACACGCTTACGCATTCCTATGCAGGTTGTCCAAATCCTTCACCCAGTCCAGAGAGCCCAGAGAGATTTATACGTACCTCGATCGAGCTAGCGTTATGCCATGTGTCCACGGCACACGGCGAAGCCCAAAAAACACTCGCAAACACTCAGTTTCCGGTAGTGTAGCTAGGACACTTAGCGCCTAATTATCCGGCCTCTACGCAAATGAGATTGCATACCTATGCATACAGGACGCGCGCCCACCCACCGGCCGGCCTAATTCTTCTTCTACCGGTCGTCTTCCTTTTTTTTGTTTTTTTCCCGTAGCCAGAAACAGGCGAAAGGAGGGAGTTGGAGTTTGGCCGGACGCAGACATCATCCCAAATGCCATTGAGCTGTGCTCAAACATTCGCTCGCTTTGCATGGCCGGCCATTTTACACGTGCGACACCCAGGCCATTGCATGCCCGGTTGCCTGCACGCACGTTTTCAACGTACCACGCCCAGTGGCCTCAACGTGCTAATTGCTGCTCCACATGATGGCTGATGATGGAGATGGTATCTGCCCACCAGACATGGTGGCATACAGCACTGTCATCAATGGCTTCTTTAGAGAGGATCAGGTGGACAAAGCTTACAGCCTATTTCATGAAATGCTCGATCTAGGGATTTTGCCTGATGTTGTGATCTACACCACAGTCATTGATGGCCTATGCAAAGCTGGAGCAGTTAGCAGGGCCGAGGGTGTCCTTAAGGAGATGATTCTTAAAGGTGTTAAGCCAGACATTAATCCATATACTTGTCTGATCAATGGATATTGCACTTCAGGACAATGGAAAGAGGTGGTTCGAATGCTCAAAGAAATGTCCACACAGGGTCAGCGACCAAATGTTGTTACTTATAATTTGCTGCTGGACTATCTTTGCAAGGATAGAAACAGCGCAGAAGCTAGAAAGAGTTTTGATTCTATGATTGAAAAGGGCATAAAACCTGATGTAGCGACCAAATGTTGTTACTTATAATTCTGTTGATGACGCATTCAAAATGTTTTAAGCTTTGTGTTATTCGGTCCATCGGTAGCATTTATTGTCTGGACTTGAATGGGTCACAACTAAATTTTATTTTCTTATAAGTTGCGTTGCCAAGGTCTTTACCTTTGACACTGTTATCAGGTTGAGTTTCTCACCTACCAGTTTACCCAAAATCCTAAGCCGCTAGAGCAGATAGACAATACACATGAACTTTTAGCATCAGAACTTTAAATGTTGTAGCTCATGTTTCCTTAATCGTTTTAGGATGCATAACTGTCCATGTTTTACTGCTAGTTTATTTTGCCTTTGATCTTTACCTCTCCAATTCTCCACATTGCAGGTCTTTTTGTTTAAAACAACTGCTCTGCACAAGTGCAACATGGCTGGAAAGCCTGCTGTAGTCACTCATGGAGTCATGGTATGGATGGTATGACTAACAACGTCAAACCTGCTCAGGCGGAGACTACTGATGTGGCAAATGCAGTACTTGACGGCAAGTTGTTGACAGTTTTAGTTGCTTTTTGAAAATCTTGGGTAGACTTGGGACCAGTGCACTCGGAAAGGACAGTTCAATCATGAATTGCCATTGTTTTTACTGCAGGAAGTGAGGCCATTCACCTTGGTGCTGAGACTCGTGACTTATGTACAATTGATATTAGCTCAACAGTGGGCAAAATTGTGCTGAGGTGAAATTTCTATTGAGTTATATGTTTTCTAGAAAAAGGGTTGCATTTTTAACAATTATCATTACTTCAGTGCATATATGATGACTGTTTTTTTTGTTCTGCATCTGATTGATTTAGTTATATTCGCTTGCCAACTTTTACAGGCTGAGAAGGTATTCAACCATGATTTATACTACAAGCGAACTGTGGAACATGTGGGAGAACCCATGACCCACTTGGAGTCTATTGCTTGTCAAATACAGCCTTTGTTTAATATACATGGGAAACTCTTTTTCTCTCTATTGATGTTTTATCACCGTCACAATTTTTTCATGAAACACGAATTTTTTTAGTCTATGGATTAACCGCTTTCTAGGTGAGAGCTGCTATCAAAGTTAACACATCTGTGTTCATTTGCTTCACCACTTCTGGACGGACTGCAAGGTAGATAGAAATGAATATTGCTTCTACAGTTCTGCAGTTTAGTGGAAATTTGTCTCATGTATATCTATGTGATCAGCAGGCTCACCGCTAAATATAGGCCCAGCATGCTTGTTCTTTCTGTTGCCATTCCTTGTCTAAAGACAAACCAACTGAAGTGGAGTTTCACTGATGCTTTTGAGGTAGTGTTCATGATCTTTCATGTTTCCTATTTGTGCATATGGGCATTGTCTCATTATTGTTGGCATGCTTTTCATTTATTTGTGAATGGTAACATTGGTCTTGTGAAGTTTCTCTTGTTGACATTGAACATGTAACATACAAAATTGCATAACTCGGTATATAATAGCTGTATGTCAATATGTCCCATGTGATACTCAGTATAGAATGGCTATCAAACTTATGATCTACCACATGGCAACATTCTTGATATCTCATGCAGAGTGTTGTTCTGAATTTTGATAGATATTGGTTCATTTCCCCCCTAGTACTCTGTTCGTTCATGATTCTAGTAGGATTTCGCTCAATACTGCATTTGTGGTATCTTCCTTTTCTTGAGACATTTTTATTGAAAACAATAATTAAGAGCCTTGACTCCTTTTTTGTTTGAGAAGACAGGCATGTGCTGATATTTGGCACTATGTAACTCGTATTTGTTGTATGGTTTCTTCTAGGCAAGACAATCACTCATTGTTTTCCCTGATGCTTGCTGATCCACGGCATTCAGTAAGTTAACAATCTCTTTAATTCATGAATCTAGTATGCAAAACACATACTGGTTGGATTTCTTTCAGTTGCAAAACACATCAATCCCTATCATTGGGGAGGGAGGAATTCTACAGATTTGTAGCACACTACAATGCAGCTCACTAATTCAATTCTAAACCTTTGCATGGTCTGATATTATGGTTAATCAAAAGATATTTCCAACTTTAAAAATTCTCTGGTTAATGGAGCCAATCCTTACAGGAGAAGGCTACGTTAAACTGATAATGCTTGAAGTGGTGATCCCACTTAGCTTGTTCTTGGTGCTTAACTCTGAGTGTGTCTTAATCTCCTGAGCAGATATTAAGTCTTTGTTTGTCATGTTTCGTGTTTTTCCATTGCGTGGTGCAAATTGATTGATTACTCCTGTCCGAACTAATGAGTGATTGTCTGGTGAGTTGTTATTAATCACATACATTGCCTTTCAGGCCGAGTCTACCAGCGCTGCAAATGAGTCAGTTCTGAAGGTTTATCTTGACCACGGCAGAGCCTCTGGTGTGGTCAAATTCCATGACTGTCGTTGTTTGGCAGATAGCAGGAGAGTCATTGGTTGTGAAGATCATTGAGCTGGATGACTGGACGGGCATTTTTTGCCGATTTTTGTCTCGGGCGAAACCTATTGGCCTTTGCAAAATAAGCAGTTTTTCCTATGGTGCCATCACAGGATTGCTTAGCAATTTAAAACTCCTACGATGTAGGTCGAAGTTGTCAAATTCTGCAACATTACAACCTAAATGTGCTCCATCAAACTGCATTCTATCCTTGCTATTTGTTTGACCAGAGCCTGTTTTTCGTTCATCTATTCGTTTTGCTGCTCATCACGTTTGTTTTTTTATCAATTCAATTGGGAGAAAGGTTATTAGTATCTTGATCTGTTTCTTATACTGGCATGAAATCTACCATCCTGTCAGTGTTTAAACGCTTAGGTGAATGCAGTCTGGTCTATATCCTACGCAGGAACTCAATTAGATAAGTACCAGCGTGTGTTCTAGATGACCAGTTGCCGTTGTGAATCAACGGCAAGTCATTGTGAATGAACGCTGATACTGTTTTAGCAAGTCATTATGAACCAACGCTGAGGTTGATTCAGCAAAACAAAGTTTACGATAAAGCCGAACACCTTACATAGCAAAACAGTTCACAGCTTTCTCTTTGTATTCAAGTATTCAACTACTCATAGCTTGTAATATACAAATTCATTTGCTTCGTGATCACTTACATGTGTTGATCGCTTCACTCCAGCCTTTACAATGTTCAGACAACAATGTTCGAAACTGCACATATCCTTTTAGCTTGCTATACTAGTGCCATTATCAGGCACTATGGAAGGAATGGTATAAAGAGGCTACAATTTGTACCAGAAAAAAAAAAAGCAGTAGTTCATGTGGACCGGTCCTCCAGCCCTGTGATGGCAGGGCCCTTACTCTATATTGTGCCCAGGGCAACTTAATGAACAATTTTTACTCAAAAAGCTTCCAATGCTTTCATTAGAATAGGTCACTAGTTTGATGGGTTATTCAGCATGATTAGTAAGTGTTGCTGCGTTGTTCCTCAACGACAGGAGTGACTGACATCTGCGGAGGATAAGAAGATATCCAATTTGCCCACAAATTTGCAACTTTAACAATATAGTGATTGCCATTCCACATGATCAACTTCATTCCTACATGGAAGCAACAGGAGTAATTCGTGGAGCTCTTGAAAGAGAAATCAGACAGCCAAAAAATTTTCATTCTGAAAATAGTGGAACCACAGCACAAGTTTTACCTGGTACAGAACTGGGTGGGAGGAGGCTTAGTCTACATGTTGTCTTGTTGGTGGGAAGAAAATTTTGTAGACTGGGCACCTCAAGTTCATTAATATTGTTGATGGACTCCAAAAGAGGTTTAGCCACAGATGCATCTAAGTGATTGCTGTCAACAACCCTTTTAAGAGCCATTTCTAAACCACTTGTCCAAGCATTAATACATCTGTCCAAACAAACCAGCATTTTACTCAACATTCCAGGATCTGCAAGAACCCAAGGCTTGAAACACTGCATGGAGAAACATAAAATCTGTGCAACTCTATATATCTCCCCAAGAGCAATAAAGTAACGACCACCTGTAAAACCAACATAGCTGAGAGTTTATAGTTGAATTCCATCTGTGAAGATAAACGATCATCCAAAAACAAACGATAAAGCTTTACTGATCGTGCAAAATATTTATACCTTCAGAAATCACTTGGTCGCAGACATTTGTATGACAAGATTTTTGCCAAATCGCTGCACCATGCTGCAATTCTTGGGCACAGGGCAGAAGCATACTGTACCATGCACCGACATAGTCACCTTGTTCCTTTCTGGAAGCTAGCTCCAATGTATGAAGGGTGGAAACACTGTGCTTGTAAAGTTCAACTGCCACACTTGTATCTTCAATTGCCTGTAATTATGTATCACACAGAAAATGTTCAATCAATATATAATTTACTTTCCCTAATCAAAATCAGATCATCAGTCCATCAATCATTCTATCAAGAAGCAGATGGGAAAAATTGCAAGATTGAGTGCACATACTGCATGTTATAAACAACAGAAATTCACTCAAGAAAAATTTCAAGAGTCATTTACCAAAAGGGATTACTGGTGATAATAATAAACAGTGACATCAAGACAAAATCATGATGTCAAACTGAGCAGAGAGAAATTAGGTGGTTGAGAAAGAATATTAGTGTATTGATATTAAATAAATTTAGATTAAAAATCAATATTTCAAGACAGCAATTTACGAGAAGGAAAACTTTATTTGTGATTTTTGCACTGCCAACAGTAGGGAAAGCTCCTACAACAGCATACTGATAATGAGCAGGAACTTACGTAACATAAACGATTATACATACCCGTGAAATCTTTTCTGCTAAACAATACTCTTGTTCAAAATCCTTCAGTTGTTCCTCTTTGATACAGTTAAGCACTTCTGTTATACATACATCCCTAGGATGTTCCTCTGTGCAAAAGCCATTGGGCAGTGAAGAATCTTTTAGTTTGTCATATATTTCCTGGAGATTAAGGAAAATGCATTAAAAATTATAATTTCAGTCCTTGAATTGATGCACGTTAACTCAAAGCAATTTTCAATATATTCAAAAGACAAATCTCATTTATAGCCACAGATAATCAGAACCCACCTGAATCTCCCTTCCGATTGCTGTTGCTTTCCTGTTTTCACCAGACAGTGTAAAAACCTTCTGTGCTGCCTGAAGGCATATCCTTAGTTACTAAATCATGAAGCAACAAAATATACCAATAAAGTCCTTTATAGTGTATTGAGTAATCACCGACCTTAAGATCCTTCACATGCTTGAATACTAATGCCAAGGACTCTTCTTTCAACCTATGGTAGAATTCAATCAAAATGCAATCACCTGTTGAGCTACTAGAACGGTTTTCATCTGTTTCAAATGAAGAGTTCTGATCACTGATCATTAGTGTACGTCGAAAGAAAAATAAACTAAAACTGTGTGTAAGCGGATAACTTAAATGTAGTGAAATCTCACCATTTCATTGTTAGAAAACAAATCATACGAATTCTGCACACTTTCTGCAGAGCTTTCTTCAATGCGAATAACATCTGCCCGAACACTCTCTTCGTACAGGTTGAGTATGGCTGAATTATTAGGCGGAGAGTAACCAGAGGCCTTCACACATTCTCCCGTGGACTCATGAGTCCCAATATCAACAGTAGTTTGACGAAAATGGTTCAATTTTTCATCAACACTGGTTAACGATGACTGGACTTCCTGGTCAGTGCTCAATGATTTTGTTATACCCTGGAACATATAAAAACATTTGGATCAACCAATGGAAATGGACAAATCGACAGATTAAGAGAAAGAACAAAATCTAGAAATAATTGTTGCTCAGGGTTGGTAATGCTGTAGTTCAATAGAATTCTCTTCTGTAAAACTTTAAATGATCTATCATTGAAAACATAACTGCATAAGTGTGATCCCTTTTTAGTACAAACTATCATTGACACTGCGTTGCTATCATATCCTCAGCGACTGCCATTTGTCTGAATGGTGTTTCGGATTTTCAGTCAGAGCTTCACACCAACATACACCTTAGCTGTACATAAAAATAGGCAAAACAAGACCATGCAATGTAGTTGCACTTTTATATTGAATATGACAATAATGGTTTACTTTTTGATAACCAGAGTCCAGAGGTCCTAGTGTTGTGAAACCAATGAGTTTGCTCAGTGATTTTCTAAAGCAGGCCAGGTTTGGCAGCCTAGCTTGAAATTTACAAGCATGTAAGGAACCAATAATCCTTCCATCTGTTACCCCAAACACTGCATCATTCATATCATCCCAGTAGCCCACCCTTCATTTTACACCACACTTATTCAAGTTTGCATTCTGTTAAGTACCACATTTCGTCACCATAATGCTTGAAATAATCATACATCATACTAGGGCAATCCGAATGTTTCTTTCGGATAGTGCCAATGTCATTATACAGTCATTCCAACTAATAACTCGAAACATCTCATGGCAATTTGGCAAAGACAGCTAAATAAGCTACGGAAGGGGAAATGCATCACAGGATGCCACGCTCACCTCAATCTTTCCAATCCCATCCCCAAGCGCTCGTCCGCCTCGATCCTGATCGGCAGGTTCCGCCGTCGCCGCCGTGAATTCCCAATCATCGTCTCCGAGCCCTTCGCCATCCTCCGCCTCCTCTTGCGGACCCGCATCCGCAGCGCCGGCGGTGGGGGAAGGCTGAGATCCGTAGAGGCCGGCGATGAGGTCCTTCAGATCCGCTGGCCTCGATCCGTCGGTGGTGAAGGACGCGGCGCGCTGGGGCGCCGTATCCGTCGGCAGCGGTCCCCCCGGTCCTTCCTCCTCCTGGTCGTCGCCGGCGCCGAACAGGGAGAGAGGGAGCGGGCCCCGCGGCTTCTCCCAGGAGGAGGGAGCGGCGTCGGAGGTAGCCGTCGGAGGGGTGGGCGGCGCGGGGGCGCCCGCGTTGGATCCGAGCTCGCTCGCCACGAAGTCGCCCCAGTCGTCGTCGAAGGCCGCGAAGGTGTCCGGCCGGGGATCGGCGAGGGCCGGCTGCGGCGCGGCGGGCGCGGGTGCGGAGGCGAAGGTGAAGTCGCCGAAATCGAAGTCGTCGTCGAGGAAGGGCGCGGGGGGCGGGGGGAACGCGACGGCGTCCATGGCGCAGGGGAGCTGCGTTGGTCGGCGGCTGGAAAGGGAGGGAATAATGCAGCCCGGCCCTTCGGTGATCGAACCAAATTCTACTGTTCTGAAACCACATCGCCATCGTCAGGCTGCGCTTTCGGGCTTGTTGGGCCGGTATGGCACTGCCAAGCCTCCGTCATGCCGTCCTGGGCCGTCAGCTCAGCTCGCCCCCGACCTGGTGGCCTCTCTCCGCTCCGGCAGCCTCCACCACCTCCTCTCTCCGTTGTGTTTGTGACGCGAGCACTTGAAGATTCGCGAAACCCAGCGCGACCCGACACCCGCAGCTATGGCCACCGTCCAACCCCAATCGCCAGCGGGCCCCGCCCCTTCTACCCCGCAGAAGGGGCGGCATGGTGACGCCCCCAACCCGCCCGCCGCCTCCGGCGAACCCCCCGCCGCGGCGGGTCCGGGCGGCGAGATCGCCGCGCTCGACAAGCAGCTCGCCGTCGGCGGCGGCGGCGGCGGCGAGGAGAGGAAGCCGGGTGGAGGCGCAAGCGCCGGCGCAGGCGGGGGAGGGAAGCTGGTAGCGGAGGCCATGCGCAAGTACGCCGCGCCGCGGTCTTCGCGGTTCCACGGCGTCACACGGTGCGGGCTGGCAACCCTGGGGAATAGGGGGGCGGTACTGCCCGTCCGGGTGCCTCTCGTTGTGCTTTGGATTGATTAGGGCCCTGTTTGGGAAGGGCGTGTTAAAATTTAACAGGGTGTTAAACTTTAACACCCTCAAATAAAGGTGTTAAACTTTAGTATCTTGAGGTGTTTGGATGATCTGTTAAAATTTAACATCTTAGGTTGTAATTGACAACTTTACCCCTCATCACTCCTCTCAATGGCAGCCAAATACCCCTTCTTCCTTCTTCTCCTTCCTCCTCCTTCCTTCTTCCTCCTTTCCTGCGCCTGGCGCCTCCGGCCCCACCCCTGCTCGGTCCACGCCGTGCCCGGCGCCAGCGTCGGCGTCGGCGCTGCCGGCCGCCCCGTCGGCCCCTCCCCTGCGCCTGCCGCCTCCGGCCCCGCCCCGCCGCCGGCGTCCCCTACCGCGGCGCTAGCGGCCGCGCCCGCCCGAGCCCCCAACGCCACCACCGCGCCCGCCCAAGCCCCCACCGCCACCACCTGCGCCGCCCGCCGCCCGCGCGAGGCCGCCCGCGCTGGCCGCCGCCCGCCGCCCGCGCGAGGCTGCCCGCGCGAGCCCGCCGCGTGCTGCCCAGCGCGGCATCCCGGCGCAGGAGCGGCGCGGACCGGCGGTGGCGCGCGATGGGCGGACCAGCGGCGGCGCGACGGGCGGACTGGCGGCGGTGCGCGACGTGCGGATCGGGGAAGGAAGATGAGGGCAGTGGAGGAGAGAGAAGAGGAGAGAGAGGGGGGCAACCAGGGAATAAGTGGGGAGGGGGACCACTTTTAACACCTTTAGCACATTTTAACACCCCCTCCATGTGTTTATGAAAAGAGGGGTGTTAAATTTTAACACTTCATCTTTAACACTTGTGTTTGGCAACCAAAAGTGTTAAAATCTGTTAAAAAGGGGGTGTTAAACTTTAACACCCCCTTCCCAAACAGGCCCTAGGTTGTTCGCTGCTGCTCTGGCCGCAGGCTGAAGTGGAGCGGTAAGTACGAGGCGCACCTCTGGGACAACACCAGCCAGGTCGAGGGCCGCAAGCGCAAGGGCAAGCACGGTATGCGCGCTACCAACCTCAACTCCGAGCTCTAGCTCACTGTAAAATCTTCTGAATGTTTCAACCATTGTTGTATATATACGAGATGAAACCAACTCTGCAGTTTAATTAGGTGCGTCAATGCCATGTACTAAACGGCAGGATCAGTTTCCAGATTTCATTTCTTTTTGCTTTTTGCAGCAGAGTAGCTAATCAGTCGAGTACATCATATTCCTGGCCTCTTTCATGGTGTCCTAATTGCATCGTCAATGCAGCAACTAGAGTTCAGCAAGTCACCTAGTATGCTCTATCCTAATTCTACCTGTAAAGGAGGATAGACCATGATGCTAGGATAGTATTTTTGTGTTAAGAAAGTTAGTGCCTATGGATGGGTGCATCAGGTGCGCCGTCAATCTTGTATTCGTGAATGGTTTATCGATGTTCTTTTTAATTTGTCTTTGAAATAGGATATATAGCACCCCAAAACTTGTGCTTTATGAGGTACATATATTGTGCTCAAAGTTATGTTTTCTGTAATCTTTATGCTTGTCTATCAGAAATGTTAATCGCCATAATAAGGTGCAAATGGGTCACAATACAAGACGAATAAGATGCTTAAAAATGCATTAGGATTCATGATATCAGCATATGCTCTGGATAAAGAGTCATTCTCCTAATAGCACGTCCAGTCACGTCCTTAATTTTCCAGTGTTCTTAAGCTGATCCTTCATTAATTTGTGCATGGAACTTGGTTTTTGCTCTTGGCTGCTGTTTGGTCTTCAGTGTACTTAGGTGAGTGGTGCTACTCATGGAAGGGGCTCATTTGGAACACAAAACTGCTCAAGTTTTAACTTCTTTTCTGGCATTACAGGCAGCTATGTTACTGAAGAGCAGGCTGCAAAGGCACATGATTTGGCAGCCCTTAAATATTGGGGCACAGGTCCAAACACCAAACTGAACTTCAGTGTAAGATTTTTTTTCCTTGATAATTCTGTGTAAGAAGTGAATGTTGCTTAGTGCATACTGATATGTTTAGGAACTAGCGTATCTTGTTCAAGAACTGGGAAAGTAAATTGCATTAATAGCTTTTATTTATTATCAGATTTCTGACTATGAGAAAGAAATCGAGATTATGAATACCATGTCCCAAGATGAATTTGTTGCCTACATAAGGAGGTCAGTGGTACATTCAAAAATTTATATTGTAGTACTTATATGATGTGTCCTTTCTTTTTTATTGTCATGATTTATTGTTATAGGCAAAGCAGTTGTTTCTCAAGAGGTACTTCATCATACCGGGGTGTAACCAGGTGATGATTCTTCTTTGCTAAATGAACTAATAACCATTTGATATCCTTTGAATGGAGGGAAAAAAATGTTGTGCTTAACTAGGGACGTTTGAATGGTCTGTTGCGATTTTGCAACTTTCTCTAATCACTTTTTTACCAACAGACGAAAAGACGGTAAATGGCAAGCACGAATTGGTAGGATTGGTGAGAGTAGAGACACCAAAGACATTTACCTTGGGACTTTCGGTGAGTTATAAGGTTTCTACCTTGTTGAACTTCCAAAGCTTTTCTGAATGATAGTCACTAGGCACTACAGCTTGTTTCTGTCAACTAAAAACTAAAAAGCTACAGTTGATTGATATTTCTAGCGAAATTATCCTTAATTAAAATTGCCCATGGCTTGCAGACACTGAAGAAGAGGCGGCTGAAGCTTATGACATAGCAGCAATTGAGCTTCGGGGTGTTCATGCCGTTACCAACTTTGACATTAGTAACTACTGTGAAGATGGTTTGAGAAAACTAGAAGGCCCGTCAGAAGTGGCAAAGCTGGAAGGTCCATCTGAGGTCATGAAGCTCGCTGGACAATAGACACTAGACATCTAGAATAGAAACATGTACATTATTTTTCCATTTCATTTCATTTGTCATAATATTTCACCCTCCTTCTGGTATTCCTGTTATTAGGAGTCACCCCTTCATTGATCATCTGATTGAATTTAAGCATAGCCTCATCCACTCTTCCCAACTTGCAAAGTACATCTATTAATGCTCCATAGTTGACTACATCAGGACTCAACCCTTGCTGCCTCATCTGGTCAGATACATGTATTGCCTCATCCATCAGACCACCTCTAGCATATGCACAGAACAATACGTTAAAGATTTGATGGTCAGGTGAAATACCATTAGCTACCATCAGATTGAAGAGATCATGCATATCAATAAGATCTCCTTTCGAAGCATACCCATTAAGCAGAATGCTATAGGTAGTTACATCAGGTTTTATGCTCTTTTCAATCATAGAATCAAAAATCTTTCTAACTTCTCTGCTGTTTCTATTCTTGCAAAGATAGTCCAGCAGCAAATTATAAGTAACAATATTTGGTCGCTGCCCCTGTGTGGACATTTCTTTGAGCATTCGAACCACCTCTTTCCATTGTCCTGAAGTGCAATATCCATTGATCAGACAAGTATATGTATTAATGTCTGGCTTAACACCTTTAAGAATCATCTCCTGAAGGACACCCTCGGCCCTGCTAACTGCTCCAGCTTTGCATAGGCCATCAATGGTGTCGAGACATCTTTATGTGACACGCAAATTTGTTGGAGTAATTATGTCTGTCTAATGCACTGTCTCATGCTCTAATTTACTTGCCATGTTCTGTGGTCTCCTTTGTTTAGAGAAATGTTATCTTGACAGTGCTCTTCAGCATCAAGTTTATCACCAAGTAAAATTATCTTGTTTTCAGTTCCAGTTATCTTTATAACAGGGGTCAATTTACAAGTAAATGGGTGCCACAAAGTTTGGATGCTTTTTGTTGCATAATTTGTTAAGAAATCCTGCACTCTTGACTCCCAAGTGTAAAATCAATCATAAGTGTCTACTGTTTGCAATTCCACAGATTAGGTAAATCCAATACTATCGTTCTATGGATTAAGATATTAGAAACAGGCTCTAACAAGAATAATTGTTTGTTTTGTGTTGGATTTGCCCACTTTGACATGTTTTTGAAGGTTTGTTTGGTAGGGTTTTTGTTTTCTATAGCTGTGCCTGCACCGGTTGCTGGTGGGGAGTCTAGGGGGAATTACCTCAGAAAATGCAGGAGTATTTTCCATGTGTTGCGCATATTATTTGTATTTACGTATTCCACCACCCTCCATAGGTCAGGCCTTCCTGTAATTTAAAGATATTGTATATGTGCTTATGGGATGTCCCTGAACATCCATATTTGCATGGGTTGCAGTTCCATGTCCATACAAAAGAGCCGTGGAAGGTCCCAGTATGTCTTTTGGCTTTTGCTTGGAATTTAGAATGGTTGTAATACCAACAATGAACTGAGATTTTTGTGCTCCTCTGCGAGCAACTGCAGTTTCAGTTGCAACAGCATTCATCAGGAGAATGAAATCTAGAGCTCAAGTGAAACAGTATTATTACTAGCATAATCTAAAATGTGAAAACTGTATTATTCACTGGCATAAAAAGCTTTTTGAAACTTCAGCTGAAAGAATGCACGAACTTTGGCTCCAAGCTTGGCCAATACACAACATTGTAAAGAGTTTATAATAACTATATTTGATCCCAACTGCTCAAATACATCATCAAATGATCAAAAGTTGAACAGAAATTCCAGTTAAGTACAAGGTCGGTCGTATGGCCATGGAATCCAAAGCACCAACTCTAAACAATTTCCAGGTAAACTACCCTACTCATTCTTACGTTTGAACATCCGAATCAGATAATGAATTAAGGACACCAGCCACTGCCAGAAAATAGCGAGGTAGTTTGCCTTCTTTGGTTTCACTTCAGGCCTTGGCCCAAAGAGACCTTTGTATAGCTCTTTCTGCTTTTGGTACAGAACCTTGTCTTGTTCTGCGAGCAACCGGAGCTCCCGAAGGATCTCCTTGTCTTCTGGGGAGTATTTCTTCGCTTTCAGGAAATCCTCCCTGGCCGATTCTGTCTGGCCAAGTTCAGATTTAGCTTTTCCTCGCCTGAATAGTGCTTTCACGTTACTTTCGTCCTCTGACAAGACCTGAAGAATAAGATAACGGAAAGGATTGGCCATCAAATCAGTAATTTTACAGACAAAGGGTAATTTTGCAGTAGGAACATGGGATTGTTCAATTGATTATTGATCAATCATCATAAAATCAGCACTTTTAAGAAAAGAGCTGAAAAAGGTGCAAAATCAGCTGTTTGATAACTCTAACGCAGAACCTTGCATGTTGATACCTGAATTCATGTAGGCCACATGAGGTTAGTTGCTTAAGCAGACATGTTTTTACCACCGGAACATAAAATCATGTATAGTTTATGTGAAGGTCTACGCAAACTAGAAAAATGCACTCATGAATGTAAATCATGCATTGAAGAATGAGTTTTCTCATGGGCGTAGTAGAATAACATACGATGCTACACTGCACAATAGCTTCATTGAATCTATTTAGTTTGATAAGGCACGCAGCCATGTTGAGGTGACATGGATTTTTCACAGCCAAGGCCATGTCTCTGTACTTCCCAAACAATTGAAACATGAAATCGTCACCCATGTACGCAATTGCCTGTAAAAAGGAACAAAGTAGAGGACTGAAATCAGAATAATGTGAAGAACTATAAGCATGCCAAAAGTGAAGTATGCCACTAACCATTTCATATTGCTGCATGGCCTCCTCAAGCTTCTTTTTTTTGAAATATTCATTGCCTTCAATCTTTCTCCGGTCTGCAGCTGCAATCCTCTCCTCAACTGTCATGTCACTTCGAGCTTTCCCCTGATTCACAGTTAGTCATGATTTGAAAGTTCCCAACTTGAGGAAAGCAAGTAATGCTAATCAATACGAATAATATCAGCCTACTCTTCAAAATAATAATGATTAAAGCATTATGTGGGGTGGAGGTGGGAGAGCTTTGTTTCTCTACCTCCTTGATATCATCAAATCCAATAAGTTCAACTTCATAAACAAGGTCTGCCATTGGAGGAACATTTGGGAACGAAAAGCTTCCTTCTTTGCCATAGCCTAGCTCCCAACCAACATGCAACAATGCACGCTCCCCGCTTCTCATGTTGCCAACACCAATGCCTAAACCAGACATTTCCTTTTTCTCTGTTGATGGAGTAAAAAGCTTTAGAAAGTTACTCCATAGGCGATTATCATTGATAAACACTGATGTAGTGTTGATGATGCCCATATAATTCTCAGGTTATTTACCCATACCTGTAGGCTTGCTGAGCAATGCAACATAAAAAGGTACAAATCAGAAATGAGTAATGCATATTTCACTCTTTCATCTCACAACACATTAACCAATTAATAGCAGGCATGACAAGTTACTGGCTGGATAACTGGCTATTCAGATCCTCATTAAGAGTCATCATCATTGTACTAGAAAACCATAACAGCATGCAAACGAAGCTGTTTAAATTTATGGAGTTGATGGATGAAATTGCGTGCAGCCGAGCAAAGCTGAGTATAAAATAAGTGAAAGTGATTTTTGTGGCACCTTTTCCAAGTACTAGTTCAATCGGATGCTGTTCCTGCCACGTATCCTCAAATTTATGAGATGATCCTTGAACCCATGCTCTATAGTGCACTGCAACACAAGATTTAGAAAAGAAAAAGTTAATTCACTGCTGTTCTCCTTTGAAGCACTTTGTCATGTTGCTAAATCATAGTGCATGTGCATGCCCCCTTCCAATAGCAAAAGGATTGACGTGCGGTTACAGAATTAGGCAACTTTCAAAAAGAAAAAAAAGGGGGGTGGGGGGAGGGGGGGGGTCAAATCTGAACTTTTGAAAATTGACATAATCAATTAGAGTACAAAAACAATAGGTGTTGTTACTCGATGAATAGAAACGAGATGTGGGACACTTTTGATAAATAGAACATCAGCATTAGAGCAACAAACTGGATAGGTACCAGCAAAAGATATTAATACTCAGTGAATGCAAAAGAGTAACAGGAAGGCACAATTAGTATTAAATATCTAGAACTCTAAGCCTCCAGTATTCCACTAGCTTACATGGCAAAGTATTCTAGTGTGTTTGTGTTGAGAAAGCAGCCTATGCCTAGATAGTAGATACATAGAGAACTTGTCTACGTATTCCCATTTCAGTTATAAAAGTGCTATTCACATTGAAAGCAACCAAGGCCATTAGCATCTCATGATCATAATCCTGGGACTGGGAAAGAGAACGAAGTTTGATGAACATGTAAGTTATATGTGTTGCCCCAAACCGTTAGATGGGGGAAACAGCGCAAACAAACACAAACGGGATACGATTATAGAGTAGAATATATGGCTCGTGCAGTATGTTATTCTTATCTAGAAAGTAGAAACCAACATCCCAAGCACTGGAACGGACCATTTATGCCATTACTCACCAAAGCACGTCGCAAACTTTAAGGGTCTCTTGCCATGGCCTTCTTTGATGACTTGTTTCTTAACTTTATCATGAAGAACCTCCATATCAGAGGAAACCACGGGTGGAGCACTGCCATCCTGGGGAGGTTCAGTATGCACAGAAGAGGCCTCTTCCACTGTTATTTCATTATCACTGGAGCCTGAGAATCAGAAAAAGAAGAACCAAGAGGAAAACAGAGATGAGGATTCAGAAATTGCTCGCCATCTCGATACAGAGTCCAATTTCACTATCTAGCCACATTACAATTCAGGAAAGTGTCCTGCAGCAGCTGTGAATAGCAGAATTCGAAACCGCCTCATTGTAAAGTAGCGGCCAGCTTGCTCTAATCTTCAAAGTCCCAGGTCCCAACAGAAAGCGCAGACAGATATCCGAAACAAAGAGGCTCAAGTGAGAATACCGACGAGAGGACAGGGAGCTCCACCTCCACCTCCACGGAGCACTGGGCACGCGTGGGGGCGGAGAGATAGTTCCCGCGAGCGAGGAAGGGACTCACCAGCGGCGGGATCGGAAGCGGCGGCGGCGGCTGCAGGCGCCGAATCTTCTTCGACGGCGGCCATCGCTGCGGGTGGCTGGCCGGGAAACGGCCGGCCGGCGGAAACTTCTAGGCTGCGCGGGTGGGGACCGATACCTGTACGCGCAGTGGAGGGCGAGAGAGGAGGGGAGGTCTTACAGTTTCTTGGGCCAAGAACCCACCGTACCGGCCCACCAAGTCCAGTCCCAGCTAACAACTACTACTGCAACAGCTAACAACCTGGTCTTCACCCTGGGACAGCGGCCTCTGGACACGAGCTTCAACTTGCACATCAAACTTCACCGTATAAAATACAGACCATCACCAGGCACGAAATATGAAGGAGCCATGCAGATCGAGCAGTGGAGGAAATATTGCAGTTTACAAATTCTTGAATCACATGCAGTGAGTTTTGGTTAAAAACCATTGCCAAATTCGCTGCCGCCGCTACATATTTACATACGGTTCTGTTCACATGCAGTGAGCTAAGCTATGTTCACCACCGCTAACACTAATAGCCTCCGCATGAAACATACGGTTTTCCTTAAAAGCTGAACAGTCTTCTACCTCTGCTCAGCTGTTCACCAACCTCGACATGTACAAACACGGCAGGGTGCTGCAGCTTCCTGCAAACTGACACCCACTATCCAAAAATGTGTCTCGCCATTCTGGCATCCTACCTAATTGGTGTGTGATCAATCAACAGTGCCATCGCTCAGGATTACTTTGAAGCTTGCTTTGCCAATGACCAGCGGCTGCATTTACCTTACCAGTTACCACCTCCCTCTTCAGACTTCAGACAGGGAGCACTTAGCAGATCATCATTATCAGCCAGTGTTCGGAGTTATAGTACCAGAAAGGGAAAGATTCTGATCTGTCTTCGTATGCCTTTTCATGACGAGGGCGTATAGAAGCTCATTCCAGGTATCCGGGACACCCGGCAGGCACCAGTGGCTGCAATCCTGTTTGTAGCGAGGGACGGGTCCTGACGGGCTTAGGTATACCGAGAGGTGGCCGTCTTTCCGCTGAGCTGTCATCTGTGTCACATTCAGCATATCTAATCCAGAAAGCTTGGGTCTCAGATTGTTCCCTAGAACATCATTCACAGGTTTAAGCAGATCATCCCATTCTTCCAGCGATTCGGGTGGAGTCAAATCTGGAAGAGTTTCCAAGTGACAGCTCCCTCCAGTCTTCCAGTCACCACCTCTGCATAATATATAGATGACTCCAGATTAAAGAAACAGTTTTAACATATTCACTGGAAAACACATCTTAATAATGTATTTTGATATAGCTTTCAGAATAATGAATAGGAAAATATGAGTGCTGCTTAAGGCTTCAAGCACTTTTCACAGTAATATGATTTACTTTGAACATAGCATAAAAGAATCTCAAACACTATCTGATCATTCTTGAGAAAGGAAACAGATGAGGCAGGTGATCACTGACTCACCGCTAACTGAGCAATTATACAGACCTGAAATGCACAGGAGCATATGTACGATAGATGACATGGGTCTTGCTTGTGTTAACTTCTCTGTGAAGCCAATCGGACAATGTCTGTATTGATCTTCGGTATGCATCAGTAACAGTCATATCCATTTCCACCTCATCACCTTCTTGGAAGTAGGCACCCCTGATTTAACACATAACAGCAAGTCAGCTTCAAGTAGGCATAAGATTCAACTATGGTTATCAGAAAATGTGATGCTTTTTTTTTCTAAAAAAGGTGTTATAAAGTATGATTTAACAGATTCAGGATCGCACCATTTTCTCCAATAGCTAACAGCAAATTATATGTATGAATATATGCCATGACCTCATGGGTGTGGATAACTAGGTACTAATATTAAAGAATTAAAAGTGCTGCCACATCACTGGTAAAAGTGTGAAGTACATTAAGTCTGAAATTGAAAGGTGAATTCTTGATCTTCATGATCACATTTCAACAAAACAAAAATATTATAAAGAAACTAAACAGAAAAGAAACAATAATGAAAAAAAATCTTGAATGTATGGATCAGATAGCTATTTCTCTACGAAATTACTGATATAAGAACTAACTGAAGGTGATACCACTGTGATCTTAATAAAGATCATTCACATCTAAAAAGAATTGTCGCCAAGTGAAGCACATAATACTACTAAGTCCATAATCCAAGTTTATCCTTACCCCCTTATTGTTTTCTCAATGTTCCACCAGTGCCCAGTGTTGAAGATCAATACATCAGCATCCTTCCACTTACCCCGATCAGACATCCAATCCATGGCATCCACTCGAATCGTGTACTTAACAATCTCAGGGGCTCCAGCTGGAGCACGACCTTGAAGGACTATAAAAGGGGATCTGTAGTATTCCACAGTGCAGCTGTAGTCTCTAAAGTTGAAAATCAAGAAACCCATGTGCTTTGTGATGGGACTCCCATTAACTTCATAGATTGAACTCTTGTTATGAACAGCAGTAGAGAGCATACAAAGTAGGGACTCCCATTGGTTCCTTCCAATCGAATCACCAACAAATACTACTCTTCTGTTCCTCAGCTTCTCCAGCATGCTTTTGGCATCAAATCTAACAAATCAAAGAAAGAATATGACCATGTGAGAAAAAATGGCATCGATTATGCTAGAGTGGTAATGTAGATCTTCCAGATTGTTCTTCAGTCCTAAACCACAAGCACCAGACAGACATGATTTAGAACAAAGCCATGAACTTACAAACTAGAAAGTGTGATGGTTATAGGTTAACTTAAGTAGAAAGAAATTGATAATCCCAGTTATTCTTAGACTTCTTCGAAGGTTTTAATTTGCCACCAAAGGTTACCAATGTAATTCCTCTTTAATTTCCTCTATCATAATATGCAACCATTACGTATCATCTTTCAGTTTCAACACACCCTGAACATAAAACACGTAAGATTCCACTAAATGTCACAAGCAGCTTTGTCTAAAAAAAATGTCACAATCAGCAATTCAAACTAAGGATGTGCCCAATTAACTGCGGTTAATGAATTAACAATGCTACCAATGATGATGCCCGCACCGTGGAACCAACATTGTCAATAGCACATGCAACCAACACCATCAGTCCCTATTTTTAGCTTGTGAAATGAAATACACGTAATGTACAGGTGGCATTTGATGTTGGGTTCAATTCAGAGATAAGGGACATAAGAACAAACCTTTATGTCAACAGAAACAGCTGAGCGTTACAATCAAAGATTAGATAGAGGTGCATAATACTATCGGGTCAAGAAATAAATGGACGAGGCCATCTTCCCATCACAGGTTGCAAGATGGCAATGTCTTGACGACTGAATAATTAAAGAATGAATACTATTTGATTAACTACCTTCTTGAGGACTAACTATGTGTATAAACATTGCCTTCTGACCGAGTGGCAGGCAAAGGGCATCGAGTTTCCAATCGCACTACACAGTCCCATGCTGAAGTGGTGTCGACAGCCTCGTGTTGCAATAATCTAATGGCAAATTGCGCATCCACCGATCCAAACCTAACTAATGACCTGACGGAGTGTCCTCCTGAGTACTAAAGGACCCTTGTTGGAAGTTGAAAGTTTGAACTAGCACTGTCAAATTTAGATTGGTTCGAAAAACAATGCAGCATGAAAATTCAACTGAGATGCCCAAGTCAAATTTTTAGACTGATTCAACTAACAATGCAGCATGAAATTTCAACTGAGATGCCCAAGTTTCTTCACTTCGACAAGCTTAAGAAATCTACCGCGAGTTCTGGAGACGCTCAAGTGGATTCTCAACTACACCCCCGAATCCAGCAGGCAAACGGGGCAACCGCCAATGGAGGAAAGGAAGAAGCAAGTAACGAATCCAGACCAACCCACCTGGGGAGATCGCAGCGCGTCGGCTGCCACCGCCACTTGGTGTAGGACGCGTCGGGGCGGCCGTTCTCGGAGCAGCGGAAGCCGACGTCGAGGAAGGGGCAGTCCCTGGAGTCGTAGAGCGGGTATCCGCCGTCGGCCCGCACCCACTCCCCGTCGAACAGGTCGCACTCCTCCTCATTACCCGCCGCCGCCGCCGCCACCTTCCTTCGCGTTTGAGCCTCCGCAGCCTCTGCCTCGGCCGCGATGGAGACCCCGCCGGCCCAGAGCCTCCGGGGCGCCGCCGCCAGCGCGCCCGACGAGCAGCGGAGCGAGGCGGCGCAGAGCAGCACCAGCAGCGCGGCCGCCGCCACCGCCGCCGCGGCCAGCCCCGCCAGGCCGGCCCTCTCGAGCGGGCCCTTGGCCGCCCGCCGCGCCAGGCGCTTCACCGGCGAGCCCAGCACCATTGCCGCCGCCGCCGCCGCCTCCGGAAGCGGAACCAGTAACGGAGTCCGACAGCAGGGGCAAAGGTTTTCTTCGTTCCGCGCCCTGGTGCTTCGGGCCTCGGTGCGTGTCGCCCCGCCGCGCGGGCACCTGGAGCCTGGGGGTCTAGTCAGAGGAGCGGTGCGTGCCGCGTGCGCTGCGTGAGTGTCGTGCGCCCGCGTGCAGGAGGTGGAGGAAGTTGTTGGCGGAGATGGCGATTGGCGTGGGGAAGCCGAATCTGTCTATGCCTAGTTCATTCGTTACGGTTGGATTTCAGGCACGTGGTGGAATCCCAAATGTCTACTTGATTGTACTAGTAGTAATCACCGCGCTGTCGATTGCCAGTTTGTCACACGCCATTACCAATCACGGCTGCGATCAGTGCGCGGCGGTTAGCCTTGTAAACAGGGGGCACCGAGCGAGCAGTTGAGACTTGAGAGGCCATGAATTCGGCCGTGCCGGCCTTGCAAGGCCAAGGTAGGAGAGTTGTCAAGGCCAAGGTATGTGCTAGTCTTCATCATGGGTGGGGTAATCCCAATCGGTTGGTAATCCTCACCCTCCTGTCCTGGGTTGCGGCTTTAATCGACTGCGTTCATTTTTTTTCCCCATAAGAAGCGCGTTCATTTTAGTTAGTGTGTGTGCTTGCGATGGGAGATGATGGGAACGGAACTGGAAGGTTGCTGGGATGTGCTTCGTGCACCAGGATTGCCGCAGTCATCAGCCCATAAAAAGGCTCATTGCGGACCAGGTTCCTGGCCCATGAGAAAGGGATATCAGTTTATCTGATATGTGGGCCATGTGCCCACTTCGATATTAAATTTATTTTTTGTGGGGAGGGTCCAGGGCCCTCAAGCGTCGTTTGGGCTTTGCACTACAGCCCTAGCCTGGCGCAAACCAAATCAAAGTAGAAATTTCGTAGGCCCCAAATGGGCCTTCTCTACCTTGCTTAAGGTCCATACCGCATACCCCCCCGGGGCCTGTTCCCCCACTGGGCCTGTAGCCCTCCCGGTCAAACCTCACTTCACACTTGCTGCGTTTCGACCTCCTTCCACCAAGCTAGTTTGGCAGCGGCCACTCCGCGTCGGCGTCCGTGCCGTTCCCCCTCCCCCACTCGCTGCCACTGCCATCTCCGCAGTACAGATTCCCCACCAATCCCCCAATTCGGCGACCCCCGCGCCCGCCCCCGGCATTCCCCCGCCGTGCACCGCACAGCACGGGCACCGGCACCGGCGCATGGCATGGCCTCCCCCGCGGAGGAGACCTGCGCCGCCTCCTCCGCCCTCGCCCACCCGCCGGGCCTCCTCGACTACGCCGCCATCCACTCCTGCCTCCTCCGCGGCGACGCCCGCCTCTCCCTCCCGCTCCTCGCGCTCCTCCTGCTCCTCCACTTCCGCTTCCTCGCCGCCTCCGCCTCCGCGCACTTCACCCCCGCCGTGTCCCGCCTCGCCGCGCGCCTCCGCCTCTCCCCGTCCATGGCCGCCGTCACGCTCCTCGCGCTCGGCAACGGCGCGCCCGACGCGTTCGCGTCCGCCGCCGCGCTGGGGGGACCCGGAGGGATGCCCAGGGCGGGGCTCGCGGCGATCCTCTCCGCCGGCGCCTTCGTCTCCGCGTTCGTCGTGGGCGCCGTCGCGCTCATCGCCGCGCCGTTCGCCGTCCCGCCGGCGCCGTTCGCGCGGGACGTCTTCTTCTACCTCCTCGCGGCGTCCGGGCTCTTCTACATCTACCTCAGCGCCGAGATCTTCCTGTGGCAGGCCGTGGGGCTTGTCCTCTTCTACGTCTTCTTCGTGGGGTTAGTGTTCTACATGGATTTGGGTGGTGACGAGGGGAAGGCAGTGGCCAACTCCGCCGCAGAACTGCAGATGGCGAATGGCATCGGCCGTGTAGCCATGGACTTGCCAGTAACAGTGGAGGATCACAAGCAACAAGACTCTGCTTTGTGTACGATGCTCAAGAAGGTATGCATCCATCAACTTGCAGTTAATTTCTGTGCTTACTTAGTCATTGTTAAAGTCCAATATCTCAGTAGAATAGCAGTTGCCGGGGACAACAATTCCAGTGCTTACAGTCTGTTTGGTGGGGTCTGCAGATTGAACATACTTGCCTGAAAATGCTGAAAGTTGTTGTTTGTTTATCTGCAACTTTCATCACTTAGTTGACTTAGCCCCCTTTTTCTGGAGTACGTTTGACTTTTGATTTGAACATTAGTGACTGGATTCCAATGTGAGAACCAGACAACCAGATTACCCCAAGCAGCAAATGTTTAGGTGAAATTTCAGCAGTGTGTAACAGTTTCTCTTTATAATTTCAGTATGCATACTTATCCTATGCCGGTCAAACTAGTATTAGTCCACTAGCAACTTAGCAAGGTTGCTTATATCACTGGAATATAATGATGATACACAGCTCTCCTGTGTATTCGAGAAAAAAAAGATATCATTGGAATATGGACGAGCATCGCAAACTACTCTTTCTTCATGCTACCCTCATTGCAGCTTTGCTAATTCCCAAGAGGTCCAATGCATAGTTCGGACACTTCTAGACCAAGCACCAAACCTAGCTAATCAAGCTTATAGGCAAATCAGACAGAAGTGAACTATGGTTGTATTCCTTTTCTGCCAAATCGGTTTGCATCAAATGCAAAGTATTTTCTATTACATAGAGGCTGCCTTAGCTTAGGCCCCTAGCAAGCATAAGATTTTGTTGTTCCTGTGTATTAGTTCAGAAGGATTAGCGAGATTAGATTACATATTGCTGAACTTGGCTAAAAAATTGAATACATCCACTGTGAGGCTATGAGCTAACACAATGGAACGCGTGTGTATATATGACACTGCATCACTTCACATACCCGTAACTTGTGAGAAAGTTTCCTCTCGTTCTCTTCATTTTTTTTTTTTTGATATTGATTAGTGTCTCTGCATCTGGCAGGTCACAGAAGTTTGGGAGTGGCCCATTGCATTTGTTCTGAAGCTCACCATACCATCAACCCTTCCTTCTGAGTGGAACAAAGTTTACATTTGTGCAAACATCTGTCTATGCCCTCTCTTACTCCTGTATTCTTTCAGTTCATTCATTCCTCTAGATACCCAAATAGTGTTTCTTCTCCCTCAAATCCGTTTCCCTATATGGTCCGTGGTTCTTTTTGCTAGCTTGTGCTTGGCTCTATCCCACTTCCTTCTAGAGAAAGAAGCCCCAGAATCAGAAAACATTCCAAGCACCCTCATCTCTTTCATCATGAGTGTCTTCTGGATCTCAACCATGGCTGGGGAGCTTCTGAACTGCCTTGCGGCTATTGGAATCATCATGGATTTCCCTCCAGCTATCCTCGGAATGACGGTGCTGGCATGGGGGAATTCTGTTGGTGACCTTGTCGCGGACGTTGCGTTGGCCAGGGCTGGTCAGCCTACAATCGCCATGGCAGGCTGCTTTGCTGGCCCAATGTTCAATATGCTGGTGGGGTTGGGAACTGCACTCGTAGTACAAACAGCAAGAGTGTACCCCAAAGCTTATGTACTTGAATTCCATGTTGGGATCGTTGTTGCATTTGTATTTCTTCTTCTGAGCTTGATGGGCACCCTGTTGGTGGTCACCTGGGCTAGGTTTAGAGTACCCAGATTTTGGGGCTACTGCCTTATGGGGATATACGTCTTGTTTACCGTAGTGAGTATCGCTATTGCGAGCACTTCTGGATGATACTACACATTGTTTACAAACTGAAGATTCTGTTTATCCTAGTTGGTTAGTTGGGTACATCCATTTTATTGTTTGGATTGAAATGAGAAACTTCAGTACAAATACAGATACAGCTGAGAAAGACATGGATGAGAAGAACATAGAGGAAACCAGAACCACTGTTCTGGTAAAATTGCTCAAAGGGCATCAGGAAAAAGAAAAAGGGGAAAAGTAGTACAATAATAATAAAATTGTAACATTATGGATTGGAGAATAGATTAACGATTCTGAACTTTGTGGGCGCCTGCTGGGACGAGATCGAGGAGACACGCCGCGTCCGTCGCCTATCACACACGGAAACACCTAGACATAAGCTCGCTGCCTAGTGCCTCACCGGCCAGGCCACGTCAGAGGGCGCTGTTCTTGGCACTCGATGGCGCACCCGCCGGAAAAAAGAGTGGTCGCTTCCCAGCTCCGCCATCGGAGGAGACTCGCCGCCGGCTGCTGCGTTCTTGGGCAAGGCCGCGGCTCACCGGAGGGGGCCAGCGCAACGAACCGTGGCGCGGGGGGACGGTGGGTCTCCATGGCTTGCAACGTGTTGATCACCGCCGCAAGTCCGATCAGACGGTTACAAGACCCGGGGTCATTTACCGTCCACCCTGGACGGTAACTGAAACAGCGACCCGCCCCCAAGCTCGGCCAGGCCGGCACTATCGACAGTAACCACGCCGTCGCCAGATGATCCGGCCGTGCGTTGCGTTGGCGTACGGTCTCGGAGCTATACGCGTGCGTCGCAGTTCGTCGAGACCTGTGCTGACGTCCTCTGTGGTGGCGCTGCCCAAAATCGCTCAGAGTAAACTGGGTCAGTTTCTGTGCTTGTGGATTTCGGGCCAGGCCACCAATAATGGCCTGTGCATTCCACCTGTGGGCTCGCAGCCATGCGTTCAAGCGGCCCATGCCGCCGCCTTCTCCCGCCGCCCGCGGCCAGCACTGCACGACTCCATGGCCTCGCTCACCGGTCGCCCCCTGCAGCTGATGATGTCCCTGTACTGCCTCTCAAAAGCGTGGGTGTGGCCGTGCTACTATTCTTCAGAATAAAATTTCTTTTCGCGAGATGGTATGTATGTATATTCTTCAGAATTTACTTTCTGGTAGGCAAGGTTGTTGAGGCAAGCAAAGAGCAAAATCTCTTGTCGTTTAAGCGTCCGAATGATGTTAATTAACCTTCGTTTGCCACAAGCATCTGCATCAAAGCCAACATGTCGTGGTAATTAACAATAGAAACCCTTGATAAAAAATTAACAATAGAAGAAAAGAGGATTATAAACTAATAGCACAAGGAATCAACCTGGAAGCTAGCATAGAGAAACCTTCTAGGTTTCATAACCATCATTTCCTCGGAAGCATCATGGACTTCGGCTGGAGAAAGGTCTGGTTTTGGAACCTTGGCGGCAAACTATGGGCACGTAGCATTCCTGCACAGTTACTCGAAGATGCGCTCGCATAGCAATGGTAGCATGTGTACTTCGTCAAAGTAGGCATGCAATGCAATACAACTCGTTAAGTCATATTCAACCTCCAAGTTGTATTCTATGTTTTATCTGATGGATAAACATGCTGAAAGTGAAAGGGAACCTCCATGCCTAGATTCTTATTTGTTTTTTTTTCTAAGTCTTGTGTTTCCCCTGAACGCAGCAATCACCTTGGAGGTGATTGGAACTCAATTATATTATTCCGATAGACTGATAGCAGCCAAGTTGCACGGCCCCTTGTTTCCATCATTTCCAGGCCAGAGAAAGCAGAAGCAAATAAACCCGTGCATTGCTCATCACCAGAAATATTTTTTACAAAGTCACCAGAAATGCCTTGTGAACCCTGTACACGAAGCTCTTGGATCCTTCTTCCTCACGGCTCTTGGAAAAACATCTTATAATTGGCTGCATTTCAAACAATCAATATTACATGACCATGGTCTGTTCGACAAGTATATCTCTAAATGGAAGAACCAAAAATTGCATGTGGTTGCAGCGTCGGAGATGCAAAGTTCCGACCACTTAAACCGAATTATTATGAACCATAGATGGGAGTCAGCGATTGAAGGTGACGGTGCAGTGCTTCATCAGTTGGATTCCTTTGCAGCGCACCTAGACCACCTAATTAATTAAGCTTCACGAACACGATCAGGGGGTGAATCACATGGGCTAGATTCTCTCTGCAGTACACGAGTCATGCAAGAAAATTCGCTAATCTGTGGGTCCTTTGTCTTACCCAACATCCAGTGCTGTGGGCGCCCATTGGTTTCTGAATAACAAGAATATTTCTTCACTTGCTCAGTACGTACGGGTCCGAGTAACCAACTTGTACATAGATTCATGAGACGGCAAGACTTGAAAGAACGAATTTTGCAAGAAAATATAATGATTTCAAAATACACTTGCAGAACTGAGCCTGATCCTGGACTATGTAAAGCTACTTGAGGTGAGAATAATGACCGCAAACAAAAGGAAAAATTACAGTAGGAAAATGTGATTTGTGCAGTAAAACCTAATTAGCTTTGATCAAAGATATTGCGTACAAGTTATACTTTATATGTATGAAGATGATATGCCTAATATCATAAGTATTAGTTACAACAATGCATTTTTTACAATCTTCCTTTAAACATATGATGGCAAATTTGTTGGTGAAATCGACATTTCTTTGAGTTCAGAACATCAAAAACATCACTTTTTGAGTAACTAGATGGAGTAAGCTCCGCCCCATTCACCAAGACAGCAACGTTAGGTAAACAGAATTGAGCATCATACTACCACGGACCTGCCATGTCATTGTGTCAACTTCTTGCCACAGATGCTGAGCCACCTGTCAGCGATTCCTTGCTCCTTGGTCACCTTAAGAATATTCTTCAAGATTTCTTTTCTTCTCACCAATTAGCAAGGAGTCTGATGCAACATGCCACTCCATCCAGCTTGCGGGGTTTTGTTTTTGTGATTAATCGGCACGTATCACGGCATACGTAAGTTCATATATTCATTCTTAATATAATGTCACTCGCTAACCAATCGAATTGATTGCTTTATTAGGTCAAAATAATGGAGTATTTTTGTTGTGCTTACGAGCTATGAACATGATAGCCCGATAGTGATTTTTTTTTTTGGGTAAGGCCGATAGTGATCGATAGATAATCTGAATGAATGGAGATAAATGAAGCCACTGAATCCATCTTTTCATATTTTGTTCAAGAGTAAAAACCTCTCCAACACCAATGTAGCATTGTACCTCGAGTGGAAATTTCTGTGTGCAGACCTTTATAGGTTTGTGAGATATCTTGTGCAAACACTTTGAAATCACTTTCTTTCCACCGTGGCCAGGCTAGATTGATGAACCACGACCACATCTTGAATTAATTATGTTTAATTTTTGGCAAAATTTACTGCCACTACTTGTTTTATGTGTTTGTCGTCGGTGGGCGAATATAAAAATCTTCTTAGCAGCTGTGTCATTATTTCAGGCAGTTTTCTGATTCTTATTGTGTTTTCCGTCATGTCCAGATTACTTAACTACTTATCACATTCGTGGCACTGAAATAGACTCGTTTGAGCAAATAAACATATGAGCCACACGTATTTACTTCACGGAATCTCGTTAGGTAATCCTGACAGTAATCTAGCTGACTAACGGTAACTGAATCCTCTGTTGGTATGGGCCCGTAGCCAACAGTGACCTGCTTGCTATTTGATTCCTAATTGGTTTCTTCTCCATCGTACCAAAAGCAACTTAATTGGCGCTAATTGGTTTCTTCCCAGCTGTGGTTCACTAAGAATTCTTTTGCTAATCTTTACATGCACATAGTTAACGTGCAGCTGTCGTTTTTAGTGGGGAAACTAGTATTTGTGGCACAGCATCGCAAGAGTGAAAAAGGAGTGTCTAGTGGACTGGGGGAGCCTGGAGCGCTACGTCAGATCTTCTGAGTGCTTCACATACTCTGTCCACAAAACCTGTGGGTTTGTGTGTGGTGTGGGTGTTTTCCATAGAAGATAGCAAGGGGTTAGCAACATATTTTCATCCATACCTGTGGCTAACATAAGCTTGAAATGTCCTAAAACCTCAATGGTAAGTACGTAACACGATCGTCAGTAAAGCGTTGATGGCCTCCGGTTGGGAAAAGATTCCATGAGTACACGCCCTCACCCATTAGCATTTTTCCGGCTTTCTGAGAGATCAGAGAGTACGTGAAATAAAAGTCCCCCTTTCTGAGAGATCAGAGTGCCCAATTTCCCATGGCACGCATCAATAAAAGTCCCCCTTTTCTTTCAGAAAAAAGTGTATACAGGAAGCTCTCTCTGAAAGTCCTGATGTCTGATGATGGGTTAGATGGTAAGACACGATGAATACTGCGAGTACCCTGTAAGGACGGGCACTGCCACGTCGACGCTCACGAGATGTTCGAAACAAGGTGCGAAAAAGGAGCCGGATAACAGAAAGTTGGTAACACTAGTAGCAAGCAAACACTGGATGCCAGGTGGGGTCCACGTCACGGTCATTAGCCGAACCGAGGCAGCGGCCCTGCTCGGCTACCTCCCTACCTTGGATCCGCGGCTATATAAGCCACCTCGCCTTCCCCCCCTCCATCGCTCCATCCTTTCTCCGTTCAAGGAGTGTGGAAGCAGGAAGCTTATGCTACCTTGACTAATTAGCAAGGGAGAGTAGTATTAGTAGGATCCGTAGGTTCTTTTTGGTAGCTAGGTTGATTAGGTGAAGATGTTGGCGGTGTTCAGCGGCGAGGTTGTGGAGGTGCCGGCGGAGCTGGTGGCGGCCGGCAGCCGGACGCCGTCGCCCAAGACCAGGGCGTCGGAGCTCGTCAGCCGCTTCCTGGGGAGCTCGGAGCCGGCCGTGTCCATGCAGCTGGCCGACCTCGGGCACCTCGCCTACTCCCACACCAACCAGGCCCTCCTCCGCCCAAGGTACATGCTCTGGTAGTGGTAGCCTAGTGTCATGGACATGGACATGGATGGGGGATTCTCTTCTCTGTTTTTTTTCCCCCTTCTAGGAAGCTCCATCAGCTGACAGACTGAAAAGTAGTATCCTTTTTCTCCTGTGTTTCGCAAGATCCTAGGATGGATTCACTTATTCATTCAAGGTGATTTGCGTAGATCAGCCTGTAGTTCTTCCTAGAACAAACAGAGTCAGTTGCTCTGTTCTGTTTTTCAGTTACTCAAGTCTGAACAGCACTAGTGCTGCTGACATGATGTCACACGAAGAGCGAGCCTGGCAAACTAATTAGGCAGCTAAATAATTCGAATCTGTATTATCTAGGGCCCATCTTGTGTGTCAATAATTCGAAAGTTTTTTTTTTCTTCATATCGGAGACATGCTGCTTTTCTGAAAGAAAGTGGGCAATAATTAATACTGTTTCCTGATCCATTTGTGTAGCTGTAGGACCTACCAACCCTACTTGGTTTATCGTCTTCTGAATCCATAATCGTCAGCCACAAAAGATTAGCCAGGAAATGACAGGGCACAGAGATTTGCGGCTGCCCATTAAGCCAGTGGGATTTTCAGGCTGTTATCCGAGTTTTTTATGTATAGTTTGTTCAGAAACTGACAATAACTAAGTTGGTCTGCAGTGTAGATGTACGTCCAATGAGTTGTCATTAGTAATGTAAATTTTACATGCCTATTTCTTGTTTGTTCCTCCTAGTTCGTTTATTCCCCTTAATTTATGTTTCTTTCAAAAAAAATTTAAAAAACAAGTAGGCCGGAACGTACGCGGAGGCATTTTTTCTGTCAGGAATTAAAAAAACCATGTAGACTACTTCCTCCGTTTCAAATTATAGATCATTTTAGCTTTTCTAAATTCATAATATTTATTTACTTTGTATGTAGACATAAACATATATAAAACTATGCACCTAGAAAAACTAAAACGACCTATAAATTGGAACGGAGGAAGTAGCAAATAAACAGAGGACCTATAAATAAGCATGCGTCCATTTCTAAGGGTACCAACGTCAAACGGTCGGTGATGATCACATAAGAAAGACGAAACGATAAGAAGTTGCGTCTGGATGTATATGTTTTGACGTGGACGTGTAAATACCATTTATATTTATTTATAAAAAAGGAGACCTTGTTTTCCAAAAAAAAAGGGAGAAACTAATGAAGGAGGCCTTCACTTCCCACACGTAGGGTGTGCACAATTTGGACGTCAACGTCATGCCACCTTCCACAGACAAAGGTGTCATCAGCTGACCTGCCAACAAACGATGGAGCCTCATATTCTCCGATAGGCGGCTACTGAAAGATCAATGACCCAACTATCGTTTAATGAAAGCGACAAGCCTGTGCGATCTACTGGATAAATAATCTTTTTTAAAAAATAGGACTCAAGAACCGTGACGATATGGAGCAAGTATGATTTGTTCCCTTTATTTTAGTTGTGCAGAGCTAAATGTTCACATGGTTCAGTTCATAATAGAGGCAGAGGCGCTTGGTAGTCTAATGGTAATCCGGCTTTGCTGCCCACAGATCTGAAGAAAGTAAAGATGCACCCCCAGACGGTCTGTCAGGGCTATGATTTGTGGGGCCTGATTGCCCTGTGCTCTTATCCTTTCAGTACTAGGCGCATTCCCTGAAGAAGTAGCATCCAAGGAATTCCACTCCTTTACTCCATTCTGTTTGGCCTTTTCTTTCAATCATCACTTCACATCTTAGCTATTTTTCTTTTAAGCATTATCCATGTTTTTCCTTTTGTTAAGAACAAGCTTAAGTGTTCCAATTCTCGATGTTAGGTGCACCTAATTAATCTGAACTCTGGAGGTCTGAAGGATCATGTCCTTCAGTCATTCAAGAATATAGTTAAACTTTTCTGACTCTCTTTGGTCCTAATTTTCATTGTTTTGGCCATAGCAGCAGTGTAGTACAATGAAGATGCTTAGATAGTTAGATGCATTCACCTTCCAGTGGTTGCTAACAAGTGACGAAGGGGGTGTTTGGAAGGCATGTGCTAAATTTTAGCACATGTCACATCGGATGTTTGGACACTAATTAGGAGTATTAAACATAGTCTAATTACAAAACTAATTGCACAACCCCTAGGCTAAATCGCGAGACGAATCTATTAAGCCTAATTAGTCCATGA
>NC_028456.1:35326276-35392508 GCF_000263155.2 Setaria italica
CTGATCGCACAACTCGCGGGAGCAAGCTTACAAGTTACTCAACAAAGAGTCGCCGATTACCATCTGTTCCTCGCATCACAGCTCACCCAAGAATTTAGCCTAGGGGTTGTGCAATTAGTTTTGTAATTAGACTATGTTTAATACTCCTAATTAGTGTCCAAACATCCGATGTGACAGGTGCTAAAATTTAGCACTGCTATCCAAACACCCCCGAAGTAAACTTGTATTGGTCAGGTCGTTCGCGGCAAAGGACGAGATCTTCTGCCTGTTCGAGGGGGTGCTGGACAACCTGGGGCGGCTGAGCCAGCAGTACGGGCTGTCCAAGGGCGCCAACGAGGTGGTCCTCGTCATCGAGGCCTACAAGACGCTCCGGGACCGGGCGCCATACCCGGCCAGCTTCATGCTCTCCCAGCTCACCGGCAGCTATGCCTTCGTTCTCTTCGACAAGTCCACCAACTCCGTGCTCGTCGCATCCGTATGTTGCCTACTCATAGTCCTAGCTGCTGTTTCTAATTTCTATCCGTCAATGGTGACTTGGTTTAGGACAATGGGTGGATAGCTTATTTTTCCGATGTGTTCTCTGCTCTCAGGATCCCGAGGGCAAGGTGCCGCTCTTCTGGGGGATCACTGCAGATGGCTGCGTCGCCTTCTCTGACGACATTGACATGCTCAAAGGATCATGTGGCAAGTCACTTGCACCTTTCCCACAAGGTAACGCGAGCCCATCAAGCGATGTCAGATCATGTCCTCACTGCTAGTATGCTGCCAACCACCCAGTCAATTAATTATTGTGTTTCTTTCTTAAAAGAAAAAAGAATCTCTGAAAATGTTTCAACCACTGCTGTATACATTCTGAAGATTATAAGCTCTCTGTACAACATTCAAAGAGTCTTCGTAATTAGTCATTTTCACTAATCCCATCATGCTGTCTGAAGGTTGCTTCTACTCTAACGCTCTTGGAGGCTTGAAGTGCTATGAGAACCCCAAGAACAAGGTGACTGCTGTTCCTGCAAACGAAGAAGAAATCTGTGGTGCAACTTTCAAGGTAAAAAAAAAATGGTTTGTTATGTCTTGAAGAAGAATTCAGTTTCATGTAGTTCGTCAGAGCTGCATCAGTCAGTTGTGCAGTATGGAGTACAGTACTGGTATAGTAGTATCAAATCGGGGCACTCACAACAAGGAACATTATGTTTCGGTCAGATTCTGTAGAATATTGTATTATGGAGTAAGCGGCGTTTTATTTTATTTTATTGAGGTGAAGGCGTTTAAGACTAAGTTTAAAATGCCAGCGAGCAGAAAAACATAACTGAAGAACAGGGGAACTGCATGATGTTGCTACTTTGATTGGGTTGTTTTCCTTTCAGTTTTTTTATCTGAAACTCTGGTAACAATTTTCTCCGGATGATGCTCTATTAACCCACATGAACCTCTCTGCAGGTGGAAGGCTCTACAGTCCTCACAGCACTGTAATTTTAGGTGGAGATGTTCGTGTGGATGCGGGGCATTGCAAAACTCTGTACATGGTGGTGTAACATAATGGCTCCCGTAAAGAAGAGAAGTACTGCCAACGCGGCAAGAACTCCATGTTCATCAGTGTTGTTGGTTGTGTGTGTATGTGCTGTATCCCTAGTTGTTCAACTTGCATGGAACTTGAGAGTTGAGACCAGGTGCTGCTAATCGATCAGTGTTGCATGAATGAAGTTGTGTGTATCTGCAGCAAATAATGAAGCTTTTACTTCTCCATCTTCATTGTCATCGTTAGCTACGCATTAATCCATCTTCTGCAGGAAAAAGACTAGTACTATTGGACCTTTCATGTCACCCAACAGCCGTGTCTGTCCGTAGGATTTTGGGTACGGAAACAGAGGAGCGATGGCCAATGTTCCTTCAGCTGGACCACCACCCAAGGCCTTAGGCCGGCAATGTTGTTAGCCCACCGGGCACCGGAAACCTCTGCCGCTGCTAACCAGGAACCAGGCAGGCACCTGGCTGATCCTGCATCCAGCCCAACCACACAACGCACTTGAGTGACGGACTGACTCCTGCAACAAGAAGCCCGGCCTAATAACATATCCGTGGTTACTTGGCCCATGAACAGATTGCTGCCCAGCCCAGTTAAGCCCAACAGTACCTCTCAAAAAAAAAAGTTAAGCCCAACAATATGCGTGTGAGACGTTGACAATTGACACCAAGCGCACACAGAAGAGAGTTGTGCTTGGTTGACTGCCTGTGCTCGTGGGCAGTGCAGGCGTGCAGGCTGCCTGATAGCCTGATAGGGTTAGGGTATGGGCGCACCGCGGCACCCGAGGCAGCACTGCATGCATCCCATTCCCAGGCAGATGCCATGTGACCCTTGTCCTCCCTTCCTCAAATTCCTCCAGCAGCTGGCCAAGAATTCCTTGCTTTCCCACGAGCACCAGCAGCAAGGCCGTCCCGTCCGCCTGCCTTGCGAGTCGCGGTAAAGGTAAACGCGTTTCGTTTTCACTCCACCGTAATCCCGTCCGCTCATCTCTTGGCTCTTCTTCCACATCGAGGCAATCCCATCGATGCACAAACAGTTTAAAAGTAGGGGTAAGTACTAAGTAGCAATGTCCTTTTACTAGTACACATACTGAGTTACTCCTAGCCTCGGTCTAGTAATCAATATAATTCAGGAAGCTGTCATATACTTAGGAGTACGAGCATGTCTAACATACTAGTCCATTAGTAAGAGCAGGTACATGAACATGCTTAGAATGTCTCGTGACACTATGAACAGGGTAATTGCCACTAGCTTACTCTGGAGTACTCACTATGTAAGAATCCAACTTATAAGTGACACTCAACTTAGTGATGGAAAATAAAAACACGTCACTAGTGTGGCCTTAGTGACATAGATTGTTTTAACCGCGTCTCTAATATCTTCGTCTAATGACAAGTGATCAATCCTTGGTGATGGTTCTTGTTGATACATGCCACCAGTATGTTTGCTCATCAATGACATGTTTTCTTTACTCACGTCACTAATATACCCATATATATCACTGACGTGTTCTAAAGACCCGCGTCATCAATGTTAAAGCTCGTTAGTGACATAGCTTCTCTCTACCCACGTCACAAATGCTTAGTGTCTATTCCTTGTTTTCTTACATGCTGAATTAGTGACGCGGGTTGCACAAAGTAGAAACGTGTCACTAAGGCCCCGTTTGGATCCGGTTATAGATTCTCAAAAGCTAGATTTTGGATTTAAGTTTTTAGAAGTTGGATTTCGGGTAGAATCTGCCATGGCTATTTGGAGAAGCAGATTCTAGAATCAGATTCTCCTCTCTCATTTTCCCCTTCTCCTAGGTGCCCATCGGCCATTCCTTTCGACGAGGTGGAGGCGGGGCGCTGCAGCCGACGGTAGCTCCGAAGGGCAATTTGGAGGGGGCTGCTGGGGCTGGTGGGCCCGATTCGACGAGGTGGAGGCGGGCATGGCCGGCGATGATGAGAGGGTGGTTCTAGCGTCGGGGAAGGAGAGGAACGGTTGGAGGCGATGGCAATCGAGGTAAATTCAACGAAATCTGAAGGGTATTTCAATCATTTGGCCGCCATAATCTAGCAAAAGCTAGCCTACTCCAGCTTCTGAGATTTTGAGAATCCAGCTCCTAGATTTCAGAATCCGAGACTAAAATCCGGTGCGCTTGGATTCCACCCAGATTCTGGAAGCCGGATTCTTAGAATCCGGTGGGTTCCTAACGGGCCCTAACTTGCGGGCACAAATACGAAGCCACCAGAGAATATGAATGTCACTGCATATGTCAGCATCTTGAACGTGCTACCACTTTTTGAGTACGAGCACGGAGTACTACTGGTGGTGCAGGGAGATTCTTCCGGTCCATCCATCAGCCGGCACTGATGTGACGTATCCAGTCGCTACATAAGCCATCTGAATCATTTGGATGTTGTCCCTCTCTCTCTCACCATTTGGACATCCGATTCCCTTTGTAAGCAGGCGAGGCGTTTCATGTCAAATTCTGTGCAGTACTCTGATCCGAAAAAGCATTCGAGCAAAAACTCCCCTCTTCTTTTTATAAATATAAATGAACACATTCCTGCATTTCCTACAAGAATACCTGTTTCGGTGGGAGCTAGGAAATGGCATGGCAAGAAGATTCCCTGTCAAGGCCCAAACACCCACACAAGCAAGGCGGCATCTGCACTTGATTGACGTGCTCTTTCTTTCCTATCCTATCCTATCCTTTTGGCAGCACAGCACAGCACAGCACTCTCTGGGATCGAGGGGCGTCCGTCCGGAGGTCAAAAAAGGGCCACCCACCCCATGTTCTTCGGCCTCGCTGCTATCGTTTGTCTCCCTCGCCTTTTCTTTCTTTTCAAAGCCTCCAAACTGTTTGCGAGTTTTCCTATTAATCAGGAATGCATGCATGCACATCAAGACAATTGACAACCTCGGCTCAGAAGATCCAAACGGGGCCGACCATCCTCCCAGCAACTCCATTCCATTCACTCAGATTGCCACACTACCTCTAGAGGCCTCAACAACAACCCTTCCTCTGCAATGATTCATTCAGTGGCAACCCCCAGAAACATGGCCCCGATCGAGCTTCTTTTCTTTTGACCTAGCTATGGTTTGCTTTCGCCATCACTTGCCCCACTTTAGGCTTCTGAATGGCTTTGGAGAAAGCAATCGCCTACTCTCTGCCTGCTTGGACAAGACTCAGAGAGCATTATAAAAAGGAGCAGCCTTGCACATTTCCTTCCGAGCTCATGATGGCAGTCTTGTTCTTGGAGTTGAGGATGCAAGTAACCTAAGCCGAGGAGGACACGATCATTGCCGTTTCTCTTGATCCTAGCGGGCTCCGGTGCCCTGATACGGAACACCCACCACCGAATCTCAAGCAACCCCGAGTTCACAAATATTCCGTCCGTCCGTACACCATGCGCGGTTGCAGTAAACGTCCACTCTGCAGACATACTCAAGTCCAAGATCCATTATCATCCTAAACAAATGGTACCCTCTCTCGTCTCATGAGGTGAGGTGAGGCTGTGTGGTAAAAGTTCAGAGCTTGTCCACCCTGTGTTTCTCTGCTGCAAAGGTTTTTACTGGGGGTAGTTGGACTGGGATCGATCCATCAATTATCGCTGGGAATATGGCATGGGAGGGACCATGCTTGTCTTGCTGTGAATCTGTGACCCACAGGCTACAGTGGAGGAGCTGGTTATTGTATTCATAGGATTGAGGTGTGCCGCTGCAATCCTAGCGTCAGCCAACAACAAACCTGGATGTGTGCAGCTGCTACTACTAGGAGACAGCCCATCAATAATGCAAGTGCAGGGTGCAGGAAAAAGCAAAGCCTCCAGTTCTCCACCAGAACCTTCATCATGATCGCCCCCCCTCCATTGCTGCCACCACCCCATCATCTCCTCAAGCAAAGATCAAAAAGAGGCACTAGAGTTGACAACATTCCACCAGCATGTCAAAGATATGCAGGTAGGCCATTCATTCATGCATCCAAACTTCCAAAGCACAGGAAAGGCGCATTGGGTTAACCTTGTTTTTGCACATTCTTCTACCATCACATTATGGAGCAAGAAGGGAAGCCATCAGCATCACCTTCTTGAGCTACTGTAAAGCACAGCCATCTCTTATGACCACTATTGATAATTACTATACCTACCTTCCACTTCAAGGAAGTTCCTCTTTTTTTTTGTTCAAAGGATGAAAAAGGTGAAAATAAGCTAGAAAAGGAAACAAAAAGAAATGGGAAGAAGAAAAAGGGGGGCGATTCTAGCTAGCTGGTACTAGTTTCTCATGTATACTGACTGACTGACATGCGCTCCCCTTTGGTTGACTTTGTCCGCAGCATCAGCAGGAGAAAGCTTGTCAGGCGGCGGCGACGTCGCCTCACATCACCGAGCAGCTGTTGGGGTTCTCGTCGCTGAACATGTTGTCATGCGAGTGCGGCGCAGGGTAGTACATCGGCGGCGGGTACGGCATCGCCGGGCGGGGGTACCCGTAGCCGTACCCCATCGGCGGGTATCCGGCGCCGCCATGGGCATGGTGACCGTGGTGCCCGTGAGGACCATGGCCATTCATCATCATCTGCAGCTGTTGTTGTTGCGGCATCATGGACATGTACGCCTGCTGCGCCATGGGGTTCCCGGCCGCCTGCATCATCTCCGGCCCGGACGGCATGCCGCCGCCGCCAGCGCCGCCCGGGTAGAAACCAGCCCCAGGCATCATGCCGCCGGCCGGCATGCCATGCACGGCGGCGCCGCCACCTCCCGGCTGCATGCCATTGCCACCCATGTGGGGGTGGCCCATCGGCATGCCGCCCATGGGCCCGGCGCCCATCTGGCCCATACCGGGGAAACCGGCGCCGCCCATCATGTTCGGCGGCCTCATCATCATGCCCGGCTGCTGCTGCGGCGGCGGCATGCCGCCCATCATCGGAGCGCCGACGCCGGCGGGCGGGCCACCGGCGCCGCCGCCCTTCTTGGCCTGGCCAGGCTGGTTCCTACCGCCCGGGGCGCCGCCCTTGCCGTTCTGTGGCGGCTGCGCACCGCCACCGTTCTTGCCGTTGCCGCCTCCGCCACCCTGGTTCTGCTTTGCGCCAGAGTCCTTCTTGCCGCCGTTGTTGGCGTTCCCCTTAATCTGGACCGGAATCTCGTTCCCGCCGCCACCCTTCTTGCCGCCCCCGCCGTTGCCCATCGGCATTGCCATGGGCTTTGCCATCATCTTTGGGTCGTCGTACAAGTCGTCGTCGAGGCCGTCGTCCTCGAAATCCTCGTCGTCGAAGTCATCATCGAACTCATCATCGAACTCGCTGCCGTCGTCCCCGAACTCGTCGTCCACGGGAACGTTGAACTTGACGGCCTTGGGGTCCTTCGCCGGCGGCGCGGCCGCCGCCGGGAACGGCATCTTGCCACCCATGGCCATGAGCTGGGGAGGAAGCTTCATCCCCTTCATCTGCATCTGCTGTTGCAGCTGCTGCAGTTGCTGAAGCTGCTGCGGAGTCGCCTGTGGCATCGCCAGCGGCTTTGCGCCTTTCGCGCCACCGCCGCCTCCACCGCCGGCGTTTCCGGCACCCGCTCCACCCTTGGGCTGGCCCTTGCCACCGGCATCCTTGGGCTGCCCCTTGCCGCCAGCATCCTTCGGTTGCTGGCCCTTGCCGCCGGCGCCGGCGCCGCCGAGCTGGAGCTTTTGGACCTGGCTTACCACACCAGGCTTGGCGCCCCACAGGTTGGCGGGCTTGCCGGCCCTGTTCAGCTTCTTGATGACGGTGGCCGGATCCATCAGGCCGGACACCGTCACCTTCCCCTGCTCTGCATCCACACTGCTCTGGTAGACACCTGCAGTTTAATCAATCCAACACATTTTTCTTAGGACAGATGAACCATCCATCGTTTCTGTTGAGGAGAAGAATAAAGGGCCTGTTCGCTTCAGCTTATAAGCCGGCTAAAAAGCTGAAACGGCTGATTTGTTGTGAGAGGAAAATACTGTTTGGTGGCTGATAAGCCAGCTGAATAAGTTGAAGCGAACAGGCCGAAAGTATCGCTGAACAGACCCTTGCGAACACAACAAAATGGGGGAGAAAATTAAGGAATTTTAGTCTTAAAAAATCTTTCTTTATTACCATCAATCTTGTGCAGGATCTTCTTGACCTTCTTCTCGCACCCATCGCAGTGGATGTTAACTTTCAGCACGCAGGTCTGTCGACAAGAAAGAAAAGGTTACGGAATAGATTAACGGCCGGAGCACACATGCAGAGTGAGAGAAATCAAGCTGGCGGTGTGATTAAAACCGCAGCAGACACAAGAATGAGTTACTTTAAAAAAACACCACACATGAAGGAAAAAATATGGAATGCGTGTGTGAGCTGCTTGAGTTGAGAAGATGCAAAGCAAACTCACCTGCACCTTGAGGACGTCCTCCTTGCTCATCCTGACCACCTCAAATGCTGCAGCCTCCTATCGCACAGGAGGCTTCAGATCTGGTATATGAGAGCACTCATATCAGGGAGAGAAGACCAAGAACGCAGCAGCAACCGGGAAACACTTCTCACCTCTCAGTCAGAGAGAGAGAGAGAGAGAGAGAGAGAGAGAGAGGATGCCTTCTCGAGAGAGGACTTAAATGGCTGCAGTAAAATACTGTGGCTTCACACAAAGAATAAATCTAGAGAGGAATCAGACCCTTGCTAGAGTTGGCGTTTGGAGAAAACCATGAGCAAGGCTATTAAGCGCCTGCTGTGTGGTCTAGAGAAAAAGATGGAGGTAGGAGGAAGAAGACTAGAAGAGACTCCCTCTCCGGCTCTTCCCCCCTATTTCTGTCTACCAACAAAGCTAAGCACATGGAGGAGTCTCTGCTTACCCTTTTTGTTTTCCCTGAGGTCGCCTTTGGCCCTGGATGGAAGCTGGAGCCTTTGCCTTTCTTCTTCAGAAGATTGAGAAATGGTGTTCTGCAAAAGACTAGCCCAAGGAGGATTTAAATAGCTTTTGTGACTACAGTAGTCAGGAAGTCCTAGGCTTCCCAATGTCAGTTTTCCTATGTTTTCTTATCAGAATTCTAATTTTCTATACAAGTCCCTATGTAACTTCCAACCGGCTAGTAATTTTTTTGGCTCTGATAACAACTGCTTAACAGGGAATATTCCGTTAAGCATATAACAATATTTATCCAAATGGTACGATCGAATAACTGCAACGACTATTATTTTCGCTCTGAAGAAAAAAGAGAAGAAAAAACTGAAGCATTCAAGTTGTTGCTTGTTAAAATTCTAACACACAAGCTAAGCTATGAATGGTGGGTTTGTTTTAAGCTAAACAAGAAAATTGTGTCGCAAAGTGAGCACAAGTTATAGCCATTTCTGTCTAACGTAAGGAATCATGCAACGTTGTTACATGTTTCCGTTCAAAACCTTACATCTTGCATGAAAAAAAATGCGACACAATGATTCTACTATGTTGCAACGTGTTTCATGAGACGCATGTAACAAAAATATAACATAGTCAACTTTGATCGGCTCGATGCATTTACGTATTCAACTTACTATGTTATTAATCCTATTTAATGAGAGCACGTGATGTCCACACAATGTGGAGATGAGTTCATTGTGGTCGTGGTGTGCTTCGGACAATGATTTTGCATGGGTGGAGCAGTGCATTGTATCCACACATACACGTTAGATATACAAGATATATGTTTAGCAAAGTTGCTAAAATTGGCAAAGCAACGTTACATGCCCCATTAAAGTTGGCATACGACAACAACCGGTCAAAGGCATAAGTATGAGTGACATAGTTGTTACACTCAATCATTCCAAAGAATTATTTTCTCTCATACATGACAAGCGTGGTCAATGACGTGGGATTTGCCAATTCATGTTGCAAAGAAATACACAAAATGTTTCACAAACTATACAACTCAAGTCCAAGGAGAATAGACCAGAAAAAGAAGTAGACGAGTATTTTATCATAGTGCATGGAAATATTTTGGAAAAGATGTACAAACACTTATACCATACCATATTTTTCAAGCGCCGTTACTGGACTTCTTTCGTGAAAGTTTTTTTTCCCAACCATATTCATTGAATGGTTAACCAAAGAACTTGCTTGAAAATAATCTTGTAAAGAGGGGCTTGGATGTAAAAAATTGGAGAATAGATACTCAATGCCATAGGTCTTAGTAATTAGCTAAGTTCCATGCATCTCTAACTATCATCGTCCTCTTGTGTCACTAGAGACACGTTGGCGTCACTAGAGAGACGCAATGGTGTGGTGTCGTTGGTAGACTGCGTGAGCGGCGCAACCCACAACCCACAGCCCCTATCCAGCCATGCAGACCTCACACCATCCGTTGCAGGCTTGCAGCCCGCGGGTGCATGGTCTGCATGCCTTGTGTGTCAGTTAGCGAGTCAAAGGTGGGTGGTGAGTTGGGCGCATTAACTTCTCGCCCCTTAATGCGTTTTGGAATTTAAGCTGCGTAAAAACATTGTTCTTTTTTTTGTGTTAGTCTGTTAATGTCTTTTGCTAGTAGCAGTAATTCTTTTTTCAACGACTTCTAAAATTTGCTAGCCTATTTCTCTGTTAGTTGTTAATGTCAGTAACTCCTCTCCTACTCATAAAATTTGTTCTCTTTTTGTTAGTCCGAACAGTCTCATATGTAATCTCATGTAGTACCACGTAGGATTTTTGCTGATGTAGAGGAGAGAGGGCAAGAAGAGAAAACGAGGTCACAAAACAACCGCTTCATAAGCATAATTTTAGGAGTATGAGATAACTACTCCACCCTTGTACGAGTTGTAGTTACTATGCAACTTATAGTAGTTCTATTTTTATGTGTACAAATTAAGCTTAAAAAGATAATATATTATAGGTTATCTTAAAATTACGTGTCAACACATGAGATCTAATTTTACTCCTCGCCTAAACATCTCATGCTCTATTTAGCGTTCACCTCACACAAAGAAAAGTGGACCGGAACGGCCAAGCCATGGCACTACTGACACCATGGTGGTTGTGTCCAGGACTCCAGGTTCATGCCGGTACATGCATGCAACGTCAGTTTTGATCAGCTCGTCCGCGAGGACTATTTTGGTTTTTCCAGTGACAGCCGGTGCAAGGCAGGAAAGGATTTGTGACCTTTTGTGCGTCACTGTCGCAGGCCCAGTTTATTGTGCGCTGAACTGTGAGTGTGGACTTGGCTGGCTTTCGCCACCGAGCGCAGGCACGGAAGATCTCCTCGATCAGTGAAACGAACACAACAGATACGCGTCACTGCTGCTTGCAATCAAGTGTTGCTTGTCATATTATAAAGAAAAGATATGTTTTATGGAAGAAATTAATTAATATATTAAAAAAACATAGGTTTACATAGTAGTGCTAATAGGAGCATATCTTTGTAGACTTGGCATTTAATTCATGCCAAATATCTACGAAGGTTTTGCAAACTGAATCACCACATTGGATTTTTGCCCCCCTCTGCAGTTCACTACTTCCGCTAGAGATAGACATGCATGGTCAGTGGTCTGCCATAGCTAGACTGATGTCAAAGCAAGACAGGTGTTCACAGCCATAACATTCAATTCTCGTAAATAAAGATATGTATATCTCTGAAGATTTTGCAAGCCAAATCACCACATTGGATTTTTTTTTTGTTTTTTCTGTAGCTATAGCAGACCATGCATGTCTATCTCCACTCTCTAGCTGTGGTAATGAGCTGTACAAAAAAAAAATCAGTGTAAAACCATCTCCAACCAAAGCAAATCAAGATACGCCTTAATCTGAATTATGAAAACTGACACTAGAATCTGTCTTGGTACAGGGTAAGATTTGCAACCACAGACACGGAGACATCATGTGGTGGGCGATGACGTTAGTGTGTCTGCTTGATGCTGCAACACGACCAAGTAAGTAGTCACGTAGTGGTACTGGTAGAGGTAGACATACGTGTGCTTGCGTTTTGTACGTACGTAGCTCAGCCCTGTACCAGGCCCACGCTCCAGAGAATCTGCGTTTGTGGCATACGTCAGGGTGTTGGGCTGGTGCTGGCCTACCGCTACCCACTGCTAGTTTGCAATAAATTGGTTGGACGTATTTGCATGTTTGGTTGCAGATCTGAGGTCCCCCCTCGAGAGATTGGTGATGGGCCATGTAGTATACCAAGAGCTACAGTGAAAAGAGAGATTGGTGATGGGCCATCCAAGAGCTACAGTGAAGAGAGAGATTGGGGGCCCAGCGTGTGGGGGCAGTGTGGGCTTGGAGCATTGTGGGCCGGCCACCTGGTCCAACACCCAAACTTTGTGTTCGTGTACCTGCGAAAGCGTGTGTAAACTTGATTGTGAGCGAGCGGTGGTCGTGCGGTGCATGCGTGTGCAAGTGCAAACGTTTGGGAATGCCTGCGTGTTCCAATCTAGTACCTAATTAAATTGATTAGCCACCAGCAGCTTGGTAGTTCTCCGTGTTTGTCATAGCCTCAGAGGCATCATTGTTGATGTCTGATGAGTGCTCTCTGACGAGTGTTGCTGTTTGTCGTCTCTTAGAGTCCAAAACTAAAAAGTACTCCCTCCGTATGAGTTACAAATTGTAGATCGTTTTGACTTTTTTAGTGCACATAAATAGTTACCTCAGGTCTGACACGTGACTTTTCATTCTTCTATACAAGATTGGCTACATGAGTATCAAGAAGTCTAGTCTTTAATGAATCGCTTGTTTACGAGGAATAGTTAATGACATAATTAAATGGATGATAAGTAGAATTGTTTTCCTTGGTCATTGTGCCAAGAGGAAAAAGAATGGAGGGAGTACTTTGTAAACCATCAAGACGCAGATCCGTAGTACGTGCTACACAGGATAGATGTTTCATGCAACCATGAAGTCAGTTTGATGGGTTACTTTGAACCTCATGGCGCGCGACAATTATGGAAGACAATGCTCTTCTTCTAGTTATTAGTGGTGTCGCTCCACGGGAAGGGAGATGCCTTGTCTAATGGAGATGCAGTCAGCATTTGGAGCACATGGAACACCTGCTGCTCACATGTGCGCTCGCCAGGGCTAATGCCGCCGTCGGATGATTCTAGTGGATTGGTGGCTTAAAATTCAGCACATGCTACTTCTGACGGGCCATGGCAAGGTTCGTCGATGGCCGGATGTACATGGTCGAGGAGACTAGCTTCGAGTCGGTATCAGACGACGTGGAGGAGGAGAGGCTCTCCCGCCTGATGCTCCCCTACCTGACCTCCCATCCTGATTCTCCTGAATCCAACCGCAGCGTCAAGTGTGCTCGAGTCGCCGCCTCCAGCGACGCCATCCTGGGCCTGCAGGAGGCCAGGGCCGGGGACGCGGGGATCAGGATGCCGGCGGAGTGCGCCGTGTGCCTGCAGGATTTCGTGGCAGAGGACTGCATCTTCCGCTGGCTCCGGGTTAACCATGTCTCCCCGCTCTGCCGCCACGCGCTGCCCACGCAGCACATGGACGACGAAGACGAAGACTACGACCAAGGAAATTATCAGCAGGATGACGAATATTATCAGCAGTATTATGACGAAGAACAGTATTATGGCGGCGAATATTATCAGACAGCATGCCGGAGCAGCAGGAGACGGCCTAGACATGATGCAACAAGATCATGCCTAGACCTGGACGCACCAAGATCATGGTGGAGTGCTGTGTGGAAGTGCTGCTCTCTGCACGAATACAACGAAACAACAAGTTAGCAGCAGCTCGGTGGTGTGCTTCTAGAGATGTAAACGTAATCTGGAAAGTGTGTTGTGTGTATCTTGCCTAACAGAAGGCCATCTTTATTTCTTTTCATGCTAGGGGTACTGAAGACACCTTATTTAGGAAACAATTGTGGTCCTGCCGAAAACAGGGTACACTTTGGGAGGAGAAGCGGAGCATTTAGCTCATGTCTAAAAATGAAAACCATTGGAAGAACACATGGCAACTAGCCAACTACCATGGCATTCATATACCAGTTGAACTTATGCAGAAGAACAGTATTTGTATTTGTATTTGTATTCTTACCCAAAAACAAATGGAAAAGGAATTGGAAGCAGGCCCTTAAGAAGAGAGCACCATGGCGGCCAGATGTTTGTGAAGAAGGAGCAGCGAGAGATGCGTCCATGGCGGGGGACGGAGCACCGCCGTCGTCCTGCGCATCGGCCACGTCCCGCACCACCGGCGTCCTGCGTGGTGCCGGCCCCATCCCGCGCTTCCCATCCTGCACGCCGCCGGCTGGCGCCCGACCTCATGGTCCGCATCGACAGGTGCAGGTCACAATTTGATCTGTATTGAGATTTAGCAAAACATGCCGTACTAGCTAGCCAGCTAGGCCAGGGAGAATCAAGCAAGGCCTCGCGGGCCGTGAGCGAGCAGACGTGCTCCTTCGGTGATTCGGTCCCGAGGAAGAAGATAAGCTCAGAAAAAAAAAGGAAAAAATAGGTACTACAGAGGATGACATGTGGGCCTACGAGGTAGGGGCAAAACGTTTTTGGAGCTGGTGATACTCTTATAAGCCAAACACCCCATCTACACAGCTCCAGCTTTAGGCAGAGCTATCTCCAGCTGGAGTTGTAGAGTGGAGCAGCAAAACCTAGAGTTGGAGCTATGCCAAACAATACCTAAATTGGTGCTCATCTCCTCCAAGCTGTTCGGGCTGTGATATGTAAGAGATTCTGCACAGAAACTATTTCTGCAATAGTTACAGTCCACATTCCACAACTAGGCACACTCGTAAAACTTTGCAGTGTGCTACATGCCTACATCTGACTGTAACCACAGAACAGGGGAGCAGCAGCAAGAACAAACCAAGTATCTGATCAGCTTTGCAGTGTAGAAAATGACAAGGCTGGATTACAGTAATCAGACAGCTGAACCGCTTGGGGCTTCATGCTAGTTGCGTGACATAAGCTCCTCTGAGCTTCTAACTTGGCTGGGGCAGGGAGGCCTGCATTGGCGCGAGCAGGGATGTCGGTGAGGTGGCCTCAGTGGGTGACAAACATGAAGGTAGTCTCCTTAAAGCTGAGGGAGTTGATGCCCTTGGCGATAGGTCCACCATTTCCAGAGCCTGCATTCTGAGCTCCATTGGGTAGTCCTTGACACATCCAATTCTTGGACCAGCCCCAGTGCTCCATTTGAGGGACAGCCTGTGGCCAAGCTGATAGGACTTGGACTCGCCCTTTGATTTCATCCTCTCAAGAATTGCCTTCTGCGGGACACCGGTGGCTCTGGGGCTTTGAAGACCACCTGACAAGGTTCTTTGGTAGGTTGGTTTGGCTTGTTCTGCAGTAGCGTTCTCGCCTTCATCGCATTCAGTCATGCTTGGAATGGAGATCACTTCTGATCCCATGGATTCAGCAGTAAGGTTCTGTGAACCATCACGCACTGGATCTTCATTGTAGTCTTCTCTGATGGATGAGCGCACCTGAAAGGCCAAAAGCAAGCACACGAAATGAATTCATATGCAATCATAAAAAAAATCTGCAATTTGGTGAGACAAGCATATTTTAGCTTGTGAATAGTTAAACGACTTACCTCAACTTCTTTGAGATCAACTCCATTCTCTTCAAGGAAGTTCATGAAATTGCTGAGGTTCTCTGCGCTTGGTTTGTAGTGACCACTATAGGCCCAGATGGACTTCATCAGAAAAGAAGAGAACAAATTAGCAGAATGCAACCAATGAGAAAGTACATGAACAAGACGTAACCAAAGTATACACATTATCCAGATGATAGAACGATGAAATACATTCATAACATGCTCTTGAAAGATAAGCGAAATAATAAAATGATGAAAGAGCCCATTAACTTGCAGTTGCTGGATCAAGATAAATAGACATTATATTTACATGTGTACTAGACAGATATAGATTCAGAATGTACAGTTCCACACTACATTACCTCCAAAAGTCGCGGGAAAATATTTAATGAATATATACCTGTTTATATTTTGTATATGTCCTCCAAAAAAGATTTTATTAATGTTTATTAATGGTAGCATATGGAACAGAAAATAATGATTGGACGGACCATGCACATTGAATAATTCATCAATTCCAGGACACCGATAGAACTTTTTGGTCAGAGGTGCTGAATTAAAGGATAGGCGATAGCACATGCAGGAATTTAAATAAAATAAAATACTGTGATCACATCCAAACATTTAATAGGGTATGGTTGCTCAAAGATACCTTGATAATTCCATTTTCTGCTGTAAATCTTCCAGCAGCTATGGTAGTGCCTCCTGCTAAAAAGCTGGAATGCTGGAATACACCTCTCTCTTTCTGGATGGATAGAAAAAGATTTAGCGGTGCTAAACATAATGTAACAAAATAAGACATAAGATATATTATTGTTCAGCAGAAATGCAAGTGCAAAGACCTTGTAAGAGTAGAAAAGTTACCTTCCCAGCATAGAGTCTTTTTGCTGTGCTCATAACAAAAATCCATTTAGTCCCTTTAGGATCCTGGCTTGTATCAAGTGGTTGTCCAGACTGTTTATGGATAATCTTTCCCTCATTAATTATGTATTCATAGTTCTCACGCTCTTGCTGCAAGACATTGGGTAATTGTTAGAGCTCGGAGCCATGTGGGAGGTTTCGCAGCAAGAAAATGATGAGTTTGTTAAAACAAATTCCTTTTGCTGTGCTTGAACATGTATAGTATTTAAAAATCAATGGTACTTCTGTTAATGGTCATGATTCATGGTTTAAGTGAATAATAGTATGGATAGAAGCAGGAATATGCTGGTCTCTATTCATGTTTGGAATGATAATTCAGGCCTGAGGCCACGTCGAATGCAGTTCATATATGCAGCAAACTGACTGATAGTAATAGCAATAATGTTCAATATGTGTTTCGATTTGAGAAAATATTTATTACTAGTCAAACTTGAGGGAAAATGATGTTGTAGTACAAAGATAGTAGCATATAATTTTCTTAAAAAAAGATGAATCGCAAAAAGTTTCACGAGACCAACACGAATTCTGTGGGTGAAGGTAGCCAAGCAATCAACAGCTCTTCACATATGCTTTGAGGGAAAGATATATGGCACAAGTTCTAGATAAAGATAGGCAGCCATTGCAGAGCATTTCTTACCGGACCAAGATACTTAATGCATTGCTTCTTTAGCTTTGCTCTTGGACATTCTGGAAGGTCTAGATCCTTTCCCTCTCCAACATCAAGCCTATATATAACAAAAACTCACTTAAATTGTCATGCAATAAAACTAATAACTAGGATTTCTGGTATTAACAGAGATTCAACCCACAGGCCACAACTAAAATATCTGGTATGAGCAGGCACTCAAATATGTTCATCTCTCTCCCATGTGCTATGCAGATTGCCCTACTTTGTTCAAACAAGATAATCTGCAAATGTAACTATGCAAATTGCAGCAAAGTTCTTACCAGTAGAAGAAGGGCTGCCCGGCCTGGCTTTGACACCAGACATCGTAGTAGAAGTGCAGATTGTGCCCATATCTATGCCGCGGGTCAATCTATACAAGAAGAGATGAATATTGCTATAAGGCATTGCATCAGAGTGTTGGAAACAATAGTCTATCACTCTATGAGGAGATGGGCATGACTTGTATGACGTCAATGGTGGGCCTTTTTATGATCAATGTTCACACATGACAAACTCTTAGGTCGAATGATACAGAAAGTAGCCTAGCCTCTTTTCAGTTTTCACACACATGAAAGCACATCACCAAATCTAGAGCAAATAATACTAAATTGACAAACAGTACTCTAGTGGGATTTGTACGATTTGTACTCACAGCCTCGATCCAGTGCTGGAAAGCCAGCTTGAGAGCCTTGCCGTCTCTGGATAAACCCTGACCCACCTGTTGCAAGCAAGCAACATGAGCAACAGAGGGGGAAAGAAACGTTTTCTGGTGAAGAAGAATGAGGGACTTTTCTGTTTTCTATCTCAGGCAGTAATTGGGGCACCTTGGATGCATTGAGACTGACGCGGTTCCAGCGCGAGGCGGCGGTCTCCGGCTTGGGTTCGTCGAAGAAGGAGACGGTGCTGTGGCTGAGGCGCGCGAAGTCCAGCGCTTGCCACCTTCATTGATTGATCCGAAACAAAAAAAAAACTCTTTAGTTTTAGTTAAAACTCCCCCCGAAACCAAGCCTCAGTTAGAATTGATTTGGACACCCGTTACCATCAACAAGAACCAAATTAGGCATTTTATTGGGACACCAAAATCTCCAAGAAAGGAGGCACCTTTTCATGGAACAGTACATCAAGAACAAGAGGGGGGGAAATTGTACTAACAAGGGAGGTTTTTTCGAGAAAGGGACCGCTCTCCTACACCAAATTAAACGGCAAGAAATCGTAGAGGCAAGAGTTTCCAAGGGAAGGATCTGAGAAAAAGAAGAATACCAGAGCTCCTCGACGACGACGGCGGAGTCGGCGAGCTTCCGGCGGGTCCGGTAGCTGCGGTAGACCTTCTGCAGCTTGGTGGCGGCGCCATTCTCGCCGCCACTTCCCTCCACCGGCGGGGGAGACTCCAGCTTATCCGGGTCGAACCTCGGAGAAGCCGAGAAATCCATCCCCGCCACCGTAGGCGCCGCCGCCTCCACCTCCATTTGTTTTCAGGTTTTAGGAGAAGCACTCACTTGGAAGGAGCAATCAGTTGGTTGCGCTTGCGCGGTGTCTGCAGAGGAGCAGAGCAGGTGGGAAATTATCTGGGTTAACACGCGAAACGAGGGAATAATTAAAGACGTTTAATCTGGAGGATCGAGAGAGAACGGAGACGATGCATCTCATTCGCGGGTGGTACGGGCAGCACTGCCCAGATACGACGGCGACGACGAGTCAAGTCGTTGGCGCCACCTACCTCCCCTTGGTCCCTGTCCTGTTCCATGGCGGGGCGGGTGGCGCCATTACTCTGCGCGCGGCTGGCCCACATGTCATTGAATAATTAGCGAGTGTGGAGGTCTACTGCCTGCTATGCTAATGGAAGACCGGCTCAGAGTCGGGCACGCGGTTGTTCGTGGCCGTTGGTGGGGGCTGACTCGACGACGGGCTCAGTCGCGCGCCGGACATTCGTGGTGCGGCGGTGCCTTGGCCGGCCGGTCGCCATCGTGGTCGTCGACGGACCACGCACCGTGCTGCGCGGTGGCTCGTCTCACTGCACTTGTGTGAACTGAATCGATCGCCCCAGTCGCTGTTGCTGTTGCACCCAGAATCTTGTGCTAGCGCTGAACACCTCGCATCCAACGTCAAACATGTTGGCTCCTCCATGTGTTTTGTCCATTGTGCATCACGGTCGTCAAGTTTGACACGCACTGAAACGATGACAGACACGGAGTGCACCTACTCCGTGCACAGCAAAACTATACTAGTACTATACCGGCAGGAGCGAGAGACGCTACGCCTAAAGCAGCGGTTACATCTGCAGAGGCCGTTCAGGATAGGCACGAAGACTGCCATCGGTCGATACAGTTGACTGCAAGAAGTCGAGCTGCAAACCGATGCCGATGGCAAGCCAAACTATAAACATCGGAATCGCATCACGGCGTGCGAATAAAGAACGGTTCCGCCACGTTTTCAATTCCATCACGGTGGGCCGTGCAAAAACTGCAGTTGGGGGGTTTGACGCTAGCGTCTACTAAAACAAAGTCGTACCTGCTCCCGGGAGGATTGGTCGATCAGTCCAAGCTGCCAACGGGACGACACAGATCTTATTATATGTTTCCGCTCATGCAGACGACACAGATCTTATTATATGTTTCCGCTCATGCAGACGCCAACATAGGGGTGTTTGATACGAGACGCTAAACTTTAGCAGTGTCACATGGGATGTTCGGATGCTAAGTAGGAGGACTAAATATGAGCTAATTATAAAACTAATTGCAGAATCCCTTTGTTAATTTGCGAGACGAATCTATTAAGCCTAATTAGTCCATCATTAGCAAATGGTTACTGTAGCACCACATTGTCAAATCATAGACTAATTAGGCTTAATAGATTTGTCTCACGAATTAGACTCCATCTGTGTAATTAGTTTTATAATTAGCATATATTTAATATTTCTAATTAGCATCAAATATCCGATGTGACATGTGCTAAAATTTAGGAGTGGTATCAAACGGAGCCTCACATGCGCTTGACCATACAACATCCCCGTTCTCTGGCGCCTGCTTTCTGTCCATGCCAGAAATTAAAGCACCATTATTTAGCACCACCACAGTCCTTAATCTTCGTCTGATATTATTAGATCTAGCTATCTTTCCTGGCAGGGACCGGTATATTATTGGCAATCCATCCAGAATCTAAAGTATCTCAAGCTAATCTAATGGGCGTTCATTGGGGTTGGCCGGTTTGGGACCAACGAGCCACATTCCTCCGGCAACTTTCATTTATTGGACTGTATTTTAATAGCTAAGCTAGTGCATTTGAATTGTCGATATTTTAAAAATATAAGATATATATGTTTATTTTATATCTCTTATAATCAAGAACAATGCTGTGTACAGACTGAAGAGCATTTGTACGTGGATGCACGCACGGTTTGTGCCGAAACCAGGATAAGATCATTAGCATGTATCTGTTCTTGACACAAAATCATGCGCTACTTACCCTCCACGCATCGCTGGAACCAGATGTATATATACGACAACAAGACTTGAAGGTAGTATGTACGTTTAGTGTAATCAGGTGAGTATATATATGGTTCATAAAAAAAATTAAAAAGGTATTTAAACTCTATATTTCACACCTTAATTTGTTGAATTAATTTTGAGCAAAGTCCCTCAATGTCACTGAAATTATACCACTTCCCTCGTTGCTATTGAAATTCTTCAATTCTGCCAATACTTCAATTTTCCATTCCCTTGGTTGCCATTTCCGTTAGTTGACCGCTAAGTTGGTGTGGTTCCAGACTTAAAAACAAATACTACTAGCTACAACTGATTAGATGTAAGACATACTGCTAAGCTGAAAACAGCATCTAGACCCTTAGTGGATTTTGGTGTATTAAATAACAACGTGATTAAAGGTCTAATGAACTTGTTAAGTTTACGAGCAGATTATTTATATTGATGAACAATCTTTGTGGGAAGAATTGTATCAAAAGGCTCATACAATGTAAAGGACAAAGTGGAAAACTTATGTAAATCACATGGTGGTTATATATGATAGACGACAAGCAAATTAAAATGAAAGAATGAGGCATGAGACCATTGGCATTTTTGTTGGTCTCTAAATAAAATGAGAAGCTTGTTGAACATAATTGGGATGTAAAAAGTCAAAAGAAGATATAATCTCAAGTAAGTTTCACTCATGGTGTCAAAGCATGGCTAGACTCAAATGAGGCAACTATTGGATGAAGAAATCAAGCAAGTGATTAGCAACGAGGTACTGTAAAGTATGGTCAAGTGGTGACTTGGGCCATGAGCTTTGCTAGGGTGAAGGGGCTAGTACTTGGAAGATTTTGAGGTATCAAGTTGAACCTTGCTGAGTATAGCAATGGGATGCATCAAACGATTATTAAGTCATATGAAGAAGTGACTTGTGATCTAAGAATTGGTTTTCATTTATACGTGATTGAACATTGATCCAAGTCACTAGCTCAAGGTTGAAGTGCTTAAATCAAAAGAGACCAAGGTAGATGCAACTCTCAAAAAGACATGGTCATCAAGTATGGCATGGTTAAAGGAAATGAAGCTCAAGAAGATGAACATGGTACATTTAATTTTAATCTTAAGTGTAGGTGTGCCGTACTATCAAGAGGGATGCATCACATGGTTATTTGACATAGTCTCAGTGCTCAAGTATCCTGAGTGAGGAAAGAGTAAAAAAAAACCACCATACACACTAACGATCAGAAAGTTCCGGAAGTTTCTGGAAATATCTTCGGAAAAATCCGGAACTAAACTCGCAACGGCCGGTTGGTTTGAAAACTGGAAGTTCCGATTTTGGGAAACCGGAAGTTTCGGTTTTGCCCTGACATGTCTAACGGCTAATTTTTGGGGAGTGGAGTACTTATACTCCACGACCCCCTCAGTTGCAAAGGGCTATTTTTGCAGTTGCTGGTGTGCTTCTTGCCTGTTCTAACCTGAGCCAAAGCCAAATAGCTCTCCCCAACCCCTCTTTGTGAGGTAGGGTGATCTTTGCTAAGATCTTGTGAGTTGGGTAGTAGAGAGGAGTTATTTGTGAGCACTAGAAGAGCACTAGTACGCTTGAGCACCGTTTCGCCTTGTCAAGTTTCAAGTGAATATTTGTTACTCTTGGAGGTGTTCCTCCTAGACGGCTAGGTGTCGCCCAAGAGCTACCAAGGTGTGGTGAGCCACGGGACAATTTGTGCAGGTCAAGCTTCGCCTCCGAAAGGGAAGAAGCTAAATAGTGAAGTGGGAAAAGGGTTGAGTGCAACCCGACTTCCTTGGAAGCACCCAACTAAGATGTAGGATTCGTCCGGTGGTGAATCTGAACTTCGGTGAAACAAATCTTTATGTCACCTCACTGGTTTGCATACATTTGTCCTGTACTTCTTCTTCATTGTTGATCTTCTTACATTGGTTGATCTACTGGGGTGTTAGTATTTGTGAAGTGTATGAACTTTGTGTTTCTACCAAGGATACATCATCTGAGGATACTCTTTAGACTGGTTTGATCTTCACATCTCTAGCTCAACATAAGGTTTAAGGGGTTGTCACTGCCAAGGACAAAACTGGAGGTTCTGATTTTCCAGGCAGTGTGTTTTTCTTCTGTTGTTTAAGGCGTGTGCTTTATATCTTCGGAAAATTCCGGAGAGTTTTTCGGAGATTCCGAAAATTCCGAAAATTTCGGAATTCTCCGGATGTATTTCCGGGATATTCCGAAAGTCGCTGATTAATTTATTTTAAGTGGCGACAATTTTAGATTACGCCTATTCACCCCCTCTCTAGGCGACATCAAGATCCTTTCATAAGCAATTGATATGCAACCAATAATGCAAGAGAATCTATTTGTAAACAGTAAATGTGAATAGGTTTTGTTTGTATATCTCTTAGTTCCGATGGATGTTTTGCATAAGAGCCACTCTTGATGTGTATTAATGAAATTGGATGCTGTTTTAACATTTCAACCGAATTCTCACTTCTTCTAAATGCATATGTACCCACCACAATAAACACCACTTAGTGTTAATGGCCACCAAAGGCGGATAATTTTGGTTGGACATGATCAACTTGTTAATCCAATTGCCAAATTGATATGTGTCTGCTTGTGCTGGAAACACGCCATTGCTTATTGGTTATTACTTCATGACAGTAAGTATGTATGCACTAAAAATGTAATGTAATGTGATTATGTGCACATGAATAGAGAAGATGAAAGATCAATCATATGTGTTAATACATGTGGAAACACATATATATAGCTGATGAGTCACGAAAAGCAAGATATATGCAGCATAATGTATACAAATCTCGTTGGAGAGGCCATCCCGGCCACGGTTTGCGGCGGGAGGTGGGTGCCGAGGGAGAGGAAGACACGTAGGTGGTGTTGTCAAGGCCATCTATTCGCGTGGAGGAAGACCGAACCTCCGAGGAGTGGTAGCTCTGCATGATCAGGAACGGAATCAGGGGCGGTGGATGGATCGGAGGAGCTCCATTGCGATCTTGGTGAAGCTCGTGAAAGGAAAGAGGAGGGAGCGGGGAGGAAAGATGGGGTTGATTATTCTTACCGGCTGCGCATAATTGGTGGCGGAGCTTGAGTTGACCTCATGGCTGCTCTGCACCGGCGGTGGGGTAGAACAGTGGCGGCGCGGCACAGTTTTACTGCGAGGAAGATGAGAGAGTTTGCGGCGTAGGCGGACCAAAGGTGGGCTGGAAGCCGAAAGAGGGAAGGAGATATGGACCAACTACGGGTCAAAAGGAGGAGGAAGCAGACCACCGGGTGGAGGAAAATGGGGTGGGCTCGGCTTCCCCTCCACCCCTCCGAGCCGTCCCTCCGCCTGCGTTCCCAATTCCACGCCGCCATTGCCTCCGCCAACGCCGCCATGCCACACGCATCTGCGCCTCCGCCGCCTCGCCTGCGCCTCCTATCCCGCCGCCATCTCCCCACGCCTCGCCCCCGTGCTCCACACGTGTCCACGACCCCCGCCGTGGCTGCGCTTCGGTGTGGGCGGCGGGGTCGGGGTGCGGAGAGGGCTGCTTTGCTCCACGGGGGTGCGGTAGCCGCGCGGCGGCGGAGAGGAGGATGAGGGCCGGGAGCGCGGCCGCCGTGGTGGGGACGAGCGTCGAGCTGCTGGACATCCCCAGTCTCCGCCTCCGCATGTGCTGCGCGCGCGACACCACCACACCGCGGCATCCCCAATCGCAGTGTCACCAGGTAGTCCTTCTCTCCCACGTCTCACTGCGCGACCCCAGCGGAGAGGAGGAAGATGAAGAGAGGAGCGCGCCGGTGCTATGGCCTCCAGTCGGAAGGTGGCGGGCGGCGATCAGGCAGAGCTTGCCGATGAGGAGGACAACTTTCTCCCTAATCTCTGCAGTTCCGTGTGTGCATTGTGCAGTACAAGGAGATCTTTAGACAGTGTATCTCTAGACAAGGATCAGGGGCCTTCAAAACAGTGTATCTCTAGATCTTCCCTCCTTCCATCAGCTATTCAGTAGGGGTAATTGAGTAGCAAATGACTGTAATTTCTTTTGGAAGTTTTGATTGGTACCAACTGTTGGACTGTATTCAAAATTTTCACTGCGCTCTTGATTTAATCTTGCACTACGTTTATTAACAAATTATCTTCGATGATGAGTTAGCTATGTTCTTCTTATTTTTCATGCTAAATAATCTTTTTGCAGTTTACGTGTACAAGGAAACAGTGGGCGATGAAAGTAGGGGATTTGTGAAGTTTGTGAACTACATATGACACAGAAAGAAACAAGAGAAGCTGGAAGTGGAAATTCACTTGGGCTCCAGTAACCAAACATGATAAGCATGTTGAGTTGGTAAGCGGATAAGTGGACAAATTCATGGGTATGTTGTAGACTGTTTCACAGTTCATGTGTTTTATTTTTGTGCTGATGTGCCATTTATCTCCTGTATAAATACAAAATGATCTTTGGTCAGCTACAAGTTGGTTTGCCCTTTGCAATTTTCAGTTTGCTCCATGGAATGATCTGCATATTTTCTGCACTCTGCATTGATAATCTCGCTTGGCATCATCCAACCCATAAAACTGAATGACCATAAGGTGAACCTCAGATTCCTCTAAGAAGTAAGCACTATGTCAATTTTCCTTCTGAATTGTCAGACAATTATACTTTTACTTTGCTTTCAATTGCTGTATATAAATGTACATAACAACCATTATAGGACTAGGCAATTTGGGCTGGATATTTCACATCATTTCACATTTTAAATTAAAATCTGTTGTAGGCGATAAGACCAAAATTATTAGTTGTACAATGATAGATTAGAGCTGGATTAACCCAAGTGATTTATATGTCTACAAATATTAAAACTTGAGAGACAGAATGATAAAATCGTTGGGTTTCAATTGCAGGCAAGCAAATCCAAGGTGTAGAGCCGCTCGAGTCATCGAGATCAGGTGTTCTCTCGTCTTCAAGTTTCAATTGATGATTCCATTTGTATAATTTCATCCATCCCTGAAAGATCAGCAATTTGTGCCTCACTATGCTACAAAGGCAAGGTCCCAATCAACTAATAGAACCGTAAGAGTGCAGGGGGTGAAGCTGAAGTTGTTGACATCAATGGGGTGGAGCTGTGGAGGTGGGGGGTCATGCTATGCTATGCTTCTGTCATTTTGACTTCTGGCGACCAAAGCAATGAGTTAATTGCACGGATAGGAAAAAATCACTTGCAAGTCTGAGTGATCCACTTTCACATGACTACAGAATATAGAGTTTTCTCTCAGCCACTGAAATTTTGTAGGTACGAGCTCCCTGACATTTTGGTAGCATACCTGACACATATTTCAGATGCTTATTTTTTCTGATTTAATAAATATTATCCTATTAGGATGGATCTAAAGACTTTCTATCTTAGAAAAAGGAATAGGATTAGTTCTGAATGTGTGGCGAAAGTGACAATTTGTCCTGTATCTTTTCTTAGTTCCTTACATTCACAACAAGATTGGATGATTTCAGTCACATAAAGCAAAGCTTGTTTTAATTTCAGCCATGAATATTGAATAAATCATAGGTATGTATGGCTATAAATGTGCTACAATTATTTCCAGGATGCAATAATATAGTGAAGCAATTATCAATCTAAGTATCTTATCCTAAATGGCTGCGTGCATCCAGCAGGTCTGTTGTCATGATCTTTGAGCAGAATCTGGACTAGCAGTACTTCAGTAGCATTTTAATTTGAATCATTCGTGGTTGCTTTCCAAATTATATCAGCTTAACCTGTTTGATCATGTGCCAAACCTGTTCTATGGTGCCTGTTGGCTGTCGCATTGTGCATGATCCTTTTCTGAAATTGGCACGATTCCATGGCAAGCCTGTAGCTAAAACGGGTTATGACCTCAATGGGGAGTGAATGGCAGTTTCAAATATTGAATGCTCAGTGGGCGCATTGGTTGTGCTTGTGCATGATTTTGGTTTCTTCCAACTGCAGTCAAAAGTGGCCTGACAGACATTCTTGGACCAAGTACTTCAGGAATATGGTTCAGCCGTCCAGGCATGGGTGAGTTTACTTTTGTTGTTCCTTGAATGGCATCTAAGGATTTGTGTGATCCAATAGGGAAGTTAATTTAGAGAGCTTGGCATCTATACCTTTGGACTGTGGCTTCTGTAGATTACTCTGTTCTGCATCTGTGCAGTCAAATGGGGCCATGAACTTATTAGGGCCAAAGCAATCTTGCTTTATAGTTTCCTTTCATCTTTTCTTTTTCAGGAAGAAGGTTCCTTGTATCCTAGCTGATGCTCCTTTGAGAAAGTGATAGCGGCTGATCGCTAACCTTTTGTTTCTTTCATAAGCATGTTGTTCAGGAAAAAAAAACATTTACCATGTGATTTTGAGAAGCATGCCTTATTTAATTTTCTTTACTTATAGCTAGCTCCATCTGATTTGTATCCATATTAGTTGAAAACTCTGTGCATGTGACCTTATTTCTCTGCAGAATCGTCTGAATAATGGTTTCAGGATGGCTAGGCCACAGAGGAAAGCACATCAGGTTCACAAGGATAACAAAATGACGTCAGAAGAATGCATCAGAATGTGAGCAGGACCCTGTCAAGATCATCATGCAGGATTTGATCACTGTTTGTTTGGTATGTGCAATTCTGAAAGCTGAGTACTTTCCATTGCAGTGCATGTATGGTCATTCTTTAGAGCCTCATTGTTGCCCTTCTCAGAGGCACTGTCAGGACTGGATACGCCAATACAGAAGGAAGAGGCGAAGAGCTAGAGTTCCCGTGACCAAATGAGACAGGGATGAAAATTGACCAATATTATACTGATGGTGAGCTAAAGGAGCATGATCTGTTGAGCAGAGGAGCAATGCAAGGAGGAGGAGCCATTGCGACCATATAGAATAGAAGTTCTGCTCTGGCCATTACTCTTACATCTGCACCGACGATTGGATAGAATCATTGTGTGCTTATACGCCCCAACCCAACCAACAAAACTCCAGATGGATCTGTATTAAGTTTGGCAGGGCTCAATGAAGTTCTACCGGTGATTAATGTTATGCTGATCTCGACAAACCGGCGCCAGCTTCGGCACGAGGCGTTGGCTGGGCCGGTAGTCGTTTTTCCGAAGGTACTGAATTTTCAAGGATCAAGGCGCCGAAGCAGCCTCACCCTATATCGTTAGCTCCATCCGAGACCAAGAGCACAAGCGAGGTGACCTTGGTGGTGCCAACCGATGTAGCTGGTACCACGAGGTGACGCCGCAAGTGCTCTATAACCGAAGTGCCTCACCCAGAGGGTGGGCACAACGAAGGCAACCGGTAGTGAATGCAACTTCCCGTAGCACGGGTAGCAGCACGCAAGCACTTGTCATAGGCGCGAGCACGATGCCCACACAACTGAAGGGACACTTGGGTTTTGGCCTCATGCGCACACGCATGAATGGCAAAGTTTGAGCTGCTATATGCAATGTGGAAAGAAAACTCTACTACGAGTAATGAATGAATTAAGCTGGCCATTCTGCAGCATGATCTGTCTGCACTGATATAGTTACAGTTGTGATTCTTCTTCAGTGGTGGACCGGTTTTTCAATGAAATGGGAGAGGGTCTCCCTACTACTGATTATAAGCATATAAATAAAATAAGTAGTATCGTAGAAGATTAAACTCCTTGTGCTCCCATAAATCTGTCTTTTTTAGTTTCCTTATTAGACTGTCACCGTGTGTTTCCTCATACAAAACCTGCATAATTAATCAGGAGTCAACCCCAGTGCAGTTGAAGATCAATGGTTAAATCTCGTCGAATATAATAGCAATTGCATAACATTAATAAGATTCTACATCTATTTTTCCCGTAGCAACTTACGGGCATGCACCTTGTAATATTAAATAAGTGTATGGCTCTATCATTGCATGCCATTAGAAATACTTCATACATCTAAGATTTGATGCTTAAAGAAGAAATTTCCTTCACCCATAACTAAGTTCTTGATTAAATACCTCTTATTTTTACATTATTAGTCTGGTTGAATTTCCGTATATTTCAATACAAATATTTTGTTGCCCAACGCACGGGCACGATGGCCACAAGCCACAGCAGCTGTTGCAAGTGTTTCAGAGGCATATTGTAAGAGTTTTGTCCGAATGTTTCATTTGCTCCCAGAAGTATTGTTGCAAGCGTTTGATCTGAATGTTGCATATGTTCAACAAATATGTTGCAACAATATGTTCTAAAATGTTTCATCTGTTTCAGTCTTCTGTTGCATCAAGTGTTTTCAGGTTGCAAGTTGCAAATGTTCTATGTGGATGTTGCATATATTTTCACATATATGTTGCAACTGTATGTTCCAGATGTTTCATCTGTTTTCATGTTGCACGTGTTGATTTTTGATGTTTCGGTAGTTATTTTTGAATATTGCGACGGAGCGTCCGATAAAAAAAATTTATCGGACGTTCGGGCGCTAGCACGTCCGTTTCTGATTTCGTGGAGAACATGCACTACTTAAACGTGAGGTGTTTGTTATTTTGTTCCCACTTCAACGCGAGGTGGTTGTTATTTTGTTCCCACTTCAACGCGAGGTGGTTGTTATTTTGTTCTGGGAACGCGAAACGCATTTTCCAAGTCCAAATGAAACATCTTCCCCTCTCCTGCTCTCATCCGGAAATTTCACAAGCAGCTCGTCTAATCTAATCTAATCTAATCTAATCTAATCGAAGAGGAGAGCTAGGAGAGATGATCTCGTGGGGCGACGTGTACAAGGTGGCGTCGGCGCTGGTGCCGCTGTACGTCCCCCTGCTCCTGGGGTTCTGCTCGGTCCGGCGGTGGAAGATCTTCACGCCGGAGCAGTGCGAGTCCGTCAACAGCCTCGTCGCCTTCTTCGCGATCCCCTTCTTCACCTTCGGCTTCACGGTCCACACCGACCCCTTCCGGGCCAACTACCGCGCCATCGCCGCCGACGTCATCTCCAAGGCGGTCATCGCCGCCGTCATCGGCGGCTGGGTGCTCCTCACCGGGGGGCGCAAGAACGCCGTTAGCTGGTCCATCACCGGCTTCTCCCTGTCCACGCTCACGAGCTCGCTCGTCGTCGGCGTGCCCATGGCGCAGGCCATGTACGGCGACTGGGCGCAGCAGCTCGTCGTCCAGCTCTCCGTCTTCCAGGCCATCGTCTGGATCACGCTCCTCCTCTTCGCGCTCGAGGTCAGGAAGGCCGCGCTCGGGACGACGACGCAGATCCGCCGCGCCGCTGACGTTCCGGTCAGTGACATTGAAGCTAGCACCTACGCCGACGACCACGTCTCGACAACATCTGTGCTTTCTCCGCCGCCGCCGCCGCCGAAAGTCATCAATGGCGTTCAGGCGAGCACTGAAGAAATGATTGCCGTCGTGGCCGCGGGTGAGGTCAGGAAGGACGCCATCGGCGGCACGGAGATGATCCCAGGTGACGGACCAGACTCGTCGGCTGCTCCAGCTCAGGAAACTCCCCATCACATCAATGACGACGACGTTGAAGCTAGCACCGACGACGACGATGCCGCCTATAATGTCGACGATACGTCCACGTTTCCTCAGTCGGCACTGGTCATTGACAACGTTGAAGCAAGCAATGCCGAGGCCATTGGCGTCGCGCCGACCGTTGGCGGCGGCAGGCCGTCAATCTGGAAGCTGGTCAAGGTAGTGTTGTACAAGTTGGGGCGCAATCCCAACACATATGCCAGCGTGGGTGGCATCATGTGGGCCTGCATTGCCAACACGTAATCAAACTACTCCCTCTATTCCAAATTATATATCATTTTGGTTTTTAGCTTTTCTAGATTCATAGGTCTTTGTATATATGCATCTACATAAATGACCTATAATTTGAAACGGAGGGAGCACATATATGCATCCACGGTACATGTAGTGTAAAGCATCTAATCTTCAGTACAAGAATTGCTAGCTATAAATTGTATCTAAACGTAGTTATCAATAGATAATTATTTTTCGCTAGAGTAATATAATTATGAAATATACAAATGATTTCATCGTTTTTCTATCTATATGTTTGAAATATGTATGGATAGTTTATTTATGTTTTAAACTTTAAACTGAAAGCAGGAAAAGAATGCCCTTTTTTTTGACAGGATGGAGTGTAATGTGGCTACGCTATTCGGCTAGACCATAGGAAAGTTGTTTTGGGTAGAGTTGATACAAACCCTAATGGATTTTGGTGTCCCTTTGGTTTTTTGGATTAATTCATGAATTATTTGAGTTTGGGCCCTGTACCTATCTCACCATTTCACTTGTCTTGACCTAATCAGATTGCAGATATCTTTGCCAATCATCATCAAAAATTCCATTGGAATAATGGCCCAGTGTGGGAACGGCCTTGCCATGTTCAGCATGGGTAAGAAAAGATCTTTTATGTGCCTTTGAATCATAATGCAGGTTTATCAATTACTTCCTCTGGTTCTAAATATAGGTCCATTTGATATCATGTGTGGGAATTAAGATGGGCTAATGATCCTATTGCCCACTAATAATCAATATGTTGTGATGGTTAATTAGCTTTTGCACCATATTTGTTATGGTACATTTAAATTAGGAAAATTTAAAACTGAAAAGTAGAGGGTAAAATTCTTAACGTCTTGAACTATACAGTCTTCAAAGCGTATCTTTGATATCTTCCAGCATATATTTATAAAATCTAGTAAAATTGTGATATTATAAAAATCCATTTCAAGACAAATCTAGTCCTGCAACTTTCATGCTTCCAATCTATGTACGTTGGAATATATTACTCCCTCCGTTTCAAATTATATATCATTTTAGCTTTTCTAAATTCATAAATATTATTAGGCATCTAGATATATACTTATATCTAGGTGCATAGTATGCACCTAGAAAAGCTAAAACGACCTATAATTTGGAACGGAGGGAGTAATAGTTAACGATCCAAAAGGTTGACCAGCAGCATATCTAAAGTATTATGCATTTGAAGGAAAGGAAAGTATATATCTGTATAAACTGAGTCCCTATTCTCTACCACATTTAAGTTAATCGCTAAAACCTTTTGATTCAGGGCTGTTTATGGCACAGCAGGATAAACTGATCCCATGTGGGCCGAGCTTAACATTTCTAAGCCTTGTGCTAAAGTTCGTCCTTGACCCAATTGCCATGACCATCGGTTCCATTGCTGTCGGACTCCGTGGTGACGTTGTTCGTGTCGCCATTATACAAGTACGTATATATGTACCTCCCTCTGAGAAGTTGTAACTATGCTTAGAACTGCACACATGGATCTTACACTTTTGCCAACAACCAAAAGGGAAAACAACAAATCAACTAGGATTTAAATTCGTCTTACATACTGTTGTTATGAAAGTATTCCCAATTATTTTCCTGAGGAATGTATGATAGTAGAAGACACTTAACTGAAATTGTCCATCATATATGACCCACTTTACTTGGACATTAAAGAACATTTCTAATCATAATTCAAAACTATCTTATGAAACCACTTAATTAGTTACTAAATATTGTGAGACATAAGAAAATCTTCTATTTTTTTTTGAAGGGTCACCGTGGGAGAGAGAATCCCCACCTGAATTTCATTAACGGGCCTTGGGTAGGCCAAAAGCAGTACAAGATATTCAGCAACATAAAATACGGGTTATAACCGGAGTACAACAAGAGGAAGAAGCAAATACAAATTTCCTCTCTTCTTTTGCACTCAATTCTAGTTTATTAAATTCTTGTTTAAAAGAATCAAGGAAAATTTGGGAAAAGGAACCCATTGTATGGGAAATACTTCAAGAAGGACTTTCTGTAATCGAATCCGAGCTTTTTCAAAAACGCATAGTTTCCCCTCCAAAAATAACCTCTCCCGTTGGGGAACGCATTAGATATTTACCTAAACCCGTCGGTCCTTGGGCAGACCCTACATTAGCTCCAAGACGCTGGTACCCAATCACACAGACACTTCAAAATGACAAGCCATTATTCAGGTCAAAAGAACAACTACCGCTCGCCAATTAGAGTCACCACTAACCAACATACTCGCCAGGTGCGTCTTGGCCATTGCACATCCAGTCCACCTCTTGTAGCTACGCCGTTCCAGTGTTACCCTCCATCTGAGAACCAGGCTAATGGAATGGGGACTAAAGGTGGCAAGCGGTGCGCAAACCAAAAACTCATCAGACACGACGATCTCCCTTGAAGCTCATGGTAACACCATTCACCGCACATCCGGGCTCCACGTACCGCCATCCAACACCGTACAAGGGGAGGAATCCTCGAGGGGAATGGCAATAGAGGTGGAAAACCTCACCCGGCATAAGATTTGACGGCACCATCAATAAGGAGACAGCCGATGGAGTAGAGGCGCCATATGGAAACACTTACGGAACCACGAAGGAGGTCAACAACCATTAGCTGCTAGATCAAAGAAGTGTATGGGTGAAGTAGAATGAGAAGCACCAAAACCAAAGTGGTGCACATGGCCCTAATGGGAAGTGGTCTCTCGTCATCGCCTCCAAGAAGGACAATGGCACCTGAGGGCGTCATCAATGACAGCAATGGTGCAAAACCAGGCAAGGATTTCTCCTGATCAAAACCTCCCACACCAACGCAAATGCACCCAAAACATGTGGTTTTGTGGGTAGGGATACCTCGAAACAATGCCTCCAAGGAGGAAGAACGGCACCTGAGGGTGTCGCCGTTGTCAGCACAGCACAAGGCCAAGCTTGGATTTCTCCTAGCAATCCCTAGGCCACCGGCTGCCATGCATGCGCTGTGGAGGGAAAAGGGACCGATCGAATGACGCTTCCAAGAAAGTAAACGACGCGCTTAGGCGCCGCCGCCGTCGGCCTGTCAAACGAGCAAGGCTTTCGCCAAAGCCCCAATCCCCAGCTTGACTGCACTGCCCTTGCTGTGCCACAGGAGGCACAAGCCTTGTCGCCGGATGCTGGTGGTGAACGCAGGCGTCCCTGCTGCCACCAGATGCTATCACGTGCGCCGAGGGCGTCCCCCTCAGCACACGCCAGCAGGAGCAGCAGCCCTAGGCAGCTCCCGGCAAGCCGTTGCAGCGCACAGGGCCATAAGCGCACAGGAAAATCTTCTGTGGATGTAAATACCCCAAATACTACCCTTTGGCCTTCGGAACACTCTTCAACCATGGCCCATATAGCTAATTCTAATTTAATACATGATACTGTAAGTAATTTCAAAGGTGGTAACGTTTTTCTTTGTGGCTATATAAGAATCTATGTGCTAAGGAAATTTTGGTTTATGTCGTTATCTGTCACTTATGGTCTGTGCAATAATTTTCTGGATGTGACATTGGCTCTGCAGGCTGCAGTACCACAATCTATTACTTCATTTATCTTTGCAAAGGAATATGGATTGCATCCCGACGTGCTCAGCACAGCGTACGAATTATTTTGACTAAAAATTGCTCAGGCATACATTTACAGCTTAATTAACCGTTTTTGCTGCTCGTTTGCTGCAGGGTCATTGTTGGAATGCTGGTATCTGTCCCTTTAATAGTTCTATTTTATGTAGGATTAGAGGGCCTTTGATAATACATGAGCAAAAGTAGGTCAATTTGTTATTACGCTATATTATTTCTACAGAACTTCATTTATTCGAGCTAGCACACATAATAACTTGAATCTCAATTGTATATGTAACTATGTGAACATATGAAGTCAAATTTCTACTTCCCAGCCTTTTGATGAGATTCTCACTCTTGTTGTGTTACACGCAGAGAAGGTTTTGCTCCACATTTGTCTCCTTTTGCTCATCTAAGCCTGACACATTATACTCGCCATCCTCAAAATATAGGTATCATAATACCTTGATGACCCTAACCATTTGGTTCATTTTGTAGCTAGTGTTTAAATCTGACCGGTTAAAAGTGGTATCTAGAGAACCCCGAACCGTGAGGAGCTTCTGCTAGGAAATTAATGTTTCCTGACGGCCGATCGTATTCCCATTGCATCCCATCGTCCCAAAGAGCAATTGAGTTACGATGGCACTTGACATCTCATATCCCTCTTCCCTAAGCTGTCGAATGGTTTGGGCAAGCTTACAATTTGGGTGTTGACTCACCTAGAGAAGATAGATATTTATAGGTACATGTAGTTGCACAGAGTGACCAGTGATATTAGTTTTTCACCAACCAGGCAGTTACATACTTACATTATTTATGTTTTGAAGCTGGGGCACAATTAGTACTTTGAATCTTACACCCTTCATCTAAGTTTGGGATCTTACATACATGCCATTTTAAATCACTCTATGTCAAAAAGTTGGACAATTATACTAGTAGCTGCTGGCCTGGTCGATGGAAATTGGAGAAGAACAAATGTGCACAAGCAAGAGTCCATACAGCACAAAAATCAAGGAAATAAATCACCCTCCAAAGACACCTCGTTTGTCTTACTGTTGTCCCCTTTTGTCCATTTAGACAGTCCCCTAAGTTCATGCTTTTATGTTCCAAATTCTACCATGCAATCCAAATTTGTTTCAGGTTATGGATTTCAATCGCCTTCGAAGGCTGCCCCTGCTGACCGTCCGGGTTCTCCTCTTCTTCCTCCTCGTAATTTAGACTTTTTCAAGTTTTCCTTGCCATGTTTGGCTAATTGCTGAGCTGCACCAGGACGATTAGTTCTCAGGGTTGCAAGCAAACTGATCACAGGCAACATCCAGGTCTGCTCCACTCACGCAATTTTCTCCAGGGTCCAAATCGAACCAACTCTGAGTTCCTTCAATTCAAGTTCCCATTGCATCCCATTCTCAGGAACTATGGGGCACGCTCCTTGTCCTCTTCTTCTCGAGAGTTGTCCCCTTTAGCAGCTAAATGATACAAAAAAAATTTTTAAAAAAAGTTTTTTGGTTCTGATCACGCTACGTGAAAAAGATATGTATTTATATCTAAGATGTAGTTGCATGGAGTGGCGAAGGGCCTTTGCTTGTTCACCAACCAGCCGATCGACCAATTATTTATTAATCTTGCTGGCTCATGTGAAAGAAGAACAAAAATCTCATGCAATTATTAGCTCTAGTCGTCATCAAAGAGTTCCAGAAAGTGCTAAAAAAAACTTTCGTACTCCTTAATTCCATTATGTTCTCTTGTCTCTCGTGGTAGTATTTGCCCCGTAGGAGCCCAACAAGTGAGCACCCACCTTTGACAGTGGAATGAAAATGCAGCCCAACAAGCATGCAAACTCTGCATCTGTATATGTTGTAGTAGAAAAATAAAACTTTTGAAGCATCCATTATTTTGAGTTGCAGATGAGCAGATCAGAGGGCAAAGCTTCAAAGGAGAAATGATTTTTGTTGGACAAATCAAACTTTACGGTTGGCTTGGCTAACCACCATGCCATTGTGTCTCTTCCATCGAACATCACTTGAGCGTCCAAATGGTAGCGCCTGGATCAAACGTTGCCCTAATACAGAATTATAACTCCAGCAATCCAGTAGCCTTTCAAGAATCAAGAGCAACTATTACAATCCAGCATCGTAGTCGGTCTCTAGCTAGCATGCATTCCGGAACTAAAAGTCTAAAACTCCTTTATCTTGAAATGGCTGGCTTCAATTCGTAGTTACACAGAGCAAGAAAATAACAGAAATTAAACGATCGACACTGTGTTCGTCCCGGCTACGTTGAATGAAGTAAAGATGCGGCGTGCCTAAACGAAAACCTAGGCGTTAGGTTGCAAAGGTTGGAACCGCACTAGCTGGAGTTTCAGACGACCATGAAACGAAAAAATCAACCCTGTGGACGACGAGGACGCTAGCAAGGACTTGGTCGTAGCGTACGAGTCCTGTAAAAAAACAACCCTGTGGATCTGTTGGCCAACGTAATGGCGGCTGGCGCTAGACACAGCCGTGTCAGATCCAAAAGCTCAGCTCTCTCATCCCCCCTGCATCCCGTTCCCAGGCAGGCAAAATGGCTTGCCATGCAACAGCCGCCATTATTCCAAGCTTCTCTCATCGATCGATCTGCTCCTCCTGGTCATCATCCAAAGAGTTCCAGTTGACATCCCACCACCAACGTCAAATAAACAAAAACGGAGGTAGTAGTACTAGTTAGGAATGATTCTCGGTGGTTGGTGACTTGAACTTGATAGGACTAACCCCTTTTATACCAATGGGCCTGCGTTTTCTAGATGTTCCTGAAACAGTACTAACCCCGATTCCGTTTGTAGTAGAGATTTCGGCGACCGATGGATTCACAAACCATCAGTAACCTGATGTAGTGAAAGAATATATTAGTGAAAGACTGCATTACAAATTTAATTGTGTCCACGGACTGCACACGTAAAAACATTGTGCTGCCAGAGGAAGAGTTCCTGCTGGAGCCGTCTGAGTCTGCTTGCGAGCTCACTGAAGACGGCACCCTCGCCTTGGCCCTTGGCGCACGCGGCCTCAAGATTTACAATGGCAGCAGCTTGCATCGACGCCTCTGTATGCCGCTTTCCAACTTGCGCTGGGGTGGCGCCTGGTACCATGCAGCAGGTGAGCACCCGGTGCTATCATAGGAGCCGATGGGTCAAGGCGTAGAACCAGCGCGTGCTCGCATGGATCTCTCGGCCAACATCATGGTGGTAGATTCAACACTGTTAGATCTAAAAGCTTTTGCTCTCATTCCCCGTGGATCCCGTTCCCAGGCAATAGGCATTGTGTGCAACCGTGCTGCCATTTCTACCTTCTCATATGCTCCTTCTGGCCATCCCGCGTTCCGGTTGACAGGTTTATATACTAGCCAGCTAGCAACTTCAGTTTCTTACCCTACTAGTTAGATGGACAAACTTACTACAATAGTTAACTACTGCTAATGCAGCCATCTTGGACTTCAAGTCTAGCAGCTACCATCATCACCAACCACTGAGAGATCGTACAACATTATTAGTAAAATTTATGAAATGGAGTTTGGAGGGAGGCAATTGGTACAGTTTTACTTTTCAGGTCATTCCAAGTGCAAGTTTTATGAGGGTCTTATTTGCATTTAAATAAGGTGCCACATAATCAAATTAGATGATTTAATCGTGCCATTTGCGTTAGGAAACATTCATGTTGTGAAAATATTTTCTAATTTTCATCAAATGCTATCCAAAATAATCTAAATGAATTGACTCCTGAACAGGCCATGATTCATTAGAGTCAATATTCCTAATGTTCATAGTACTAAATTGGGAGTAGTTTGTACATATTTCGAACAAAATTTCAGATGTACTTTGTTTTCTCCAATAATAACTAATTATTTATGCAAACAAAATTTCAAAGCTATTTATATTGTCATGATAGGGCGCGCAAAGCGCGCCTATTGTTCTAGTGTAACGAAAGAACGAAATAGCCAGATTGCATCATTCCTACTGTATGCATCATTCCTACGCACCGACCGTGGCCTTGCCCTTGCACTGGAGTAGCAAAGCCAGCGACATACGACCGGTAAACATGAACTGCCAGTTGCCTCGTGCCGACTTGACTGGAGATGCGCGCAAGTGTGCGCTGTTGGTGACTCTGAGCCGGAGTATGATCGAGTCTATTTGCACATTGAAGACACTGAAGGAGGCATTATGCGGCCTGAAGCTTCACTTAAAAAGCAACGTGCATCAACGGCTCTGCCTCCTGGAACCTGCGCTGGGATGGCTCCCGGCACCAGCGAGCAATCTCTCCCATCATAGATGTCCTATGATTGGCAAGAAGAGCATAGAACCTGCATATCCAACCTGGAGTTCAGACCATGAAACGGAACAAGAACTACCCCAGTTGCCTCAGTCGCTGTCGACGGGAAACGCGCGCGTGCTGTTGGCGTCACCGTCCGGCGGTACGACGAGGCCCGGCGAACGCACGGCACGGATGCACAAGAGTTCCCTCAGAGAGAACAGGAGGCCGAGTCTGTCCGCGAGCCACCGAACACGGCGCCGCCGCCTTGGCGAACGCGGCCTGGAGCTTCGCCTTGGCAGCAGCGTGCGTTGGCAGCTTCCCATGGCACCCGGGCACTAGCAGGAACCTCGTCGCTGCATACGAGTCCTGTGCTTGGCAAAAGCGTAGAACCGGCGCACACCCCGGTGGATCTGTTGGCCAACGTATTGGCGCTAGGCACAGCACTGTAAGATCCAAAAGCTCAGCTCTCATTCCCCCTGCATCCCGTTCCCAGGCAGGCAAGATGTCTTGCCATGCAACAGTCGCCATTCCAAGCTTCTCTCATCTGCTCCTCCGATCCTGGTCATCCAAGAGTTCCAGTTGACAAGTTTATTTATACTAGCCAGAACTTACTGGAGTAGTTAGGAATGACTCTCGGTGGTTGGTGATATTGTAGCTGCTAGACTTGAACTTGAGTATTCCGTCTGTTCTTAAACATATGACGGAGCTAGTATATTGAGATCATACTATATATTACTAGCATTGCCAATGCAACCATGAATTTATGGTGTGTTTGGTTTAAGCAATCACCTCATCCTAGATGAGATTGTCCATCATGAGTTGATCCTATAAAACTTAGTGGGATGACCCCATTCTTCATGGCTATCCTAGTTTGTGAGGGATGAGGTGATGAGGGATCAACTCATTCCATTCCACAATCCAAACAAAAAAAAGTGAGGAGTGAGAAGATGAGGCATGACTTTATTCCTCAAACCAAACACCTCGTTAAGTTTTTACATGTGTGGTTGCTACTTTGTTAGCAGTAGCTTTTTAAATGTTCTCCTGCATTCTATCTGCCTGCTGTTATGCCTCGTTCACTATTGAGGAACACAGTTTTCTGCAAAACGTGGCAACCAAAATATTTTGGTTGAAGAAAAAAATGAAGCCAAAAGTAGAATGCTTTTGAGAACACAAGTTCAGAAAAAGGTACTTTTGAAAACAGTTCATCCTAGCAGACAGGTACAAATAGGAAAATCAAATTCCTTGCATCAGCAAGAACTGAAGTGGGGTGGAAGACTGCTGAAACTGAAAGCTTTAATGCAGATGAATCTAGCTGAACTGCCCATGCTGGCAGGTTCTGAAACGCACCGTTTATAATGATTTTCCAAAAAGCTCTAGGCAGCATTATTCCCTAACAGCTGTGATCAGCATATTTCTCAAATTCCATATGCATCCCACTCCCTGCAAATAAAAAAGTTTGCCTCTTGGTGCTGGCCTGCTGGGGGTTCAAGACTGGTAGCTCCGTTCATCAATCTCCTTTTTTTTTTGAGAAAGAAGAGTGCATCTCATTAATTTGATACAAGATTAAAATCATGACATAGAACTCATGAACACAGGTTGGAGCACGATCTCTCCAAACCGCCGAATGCAAACAACGTTTTGCTAACTGGGCTAACTCATGAGCTACCCTATTGCACTCTCTCCCAATTTTACACACTTTCACCACGGAGATTACAGATAGAGTAGACTTTATTTCTTTCATAATATTGGAGAAGCTTGCTCTACTGTCGGACTCGGAATTCAGGGCAAGCACCAGATTATGACAATCTGATTCGACCACAGTTGGTTTCCTGATCCATTCATTAATCAACTGAACCCCTTCGAGACAGGCTGCAGCTGCGGCATCCTCTACAGACCCGCAACGCAAACCGTGCTTCCATGATGACAGGAGCACCTTTCCCATATGATCTCTGATTATTATTCCTAGGTTTGCTTCCCCTGAAATTGGATCAAAAGATGCGTCCACATTCAGTTTCGACCATCCCTGTGGTGGTACAGACCACTCCCTCTTTTGTTCATGCAGAGCCTTATTGCTCTGTTCCATTTCCAGCTTCCAACTATCATAGATTGGTGCTTTGCCTTTTCTATCATTTTCCTTACCATGCTGGATCTGTAATGGTGACCGCCAATAGCTTACAACAAACCTGGCAGACCCATAAACTGAAGCTTTACCATCACCATGCACAACATTATTTCTCAGATGCCATGCTCTCCATAGGCAAAACCACAACTGGGCTCTACTCTCTGTGCTCAGCTGATCAATCAATATGATAAACCATTCAGGTCCAGATTTGACAAGTTTATTTTCTGGAACTAAATCCCAGTCTTTGCTCAATTCCTGCCTCAAAGCCTTAGCCTTTGTACAAGATATCACAGCATGAAACTCATCCTCTTCTTCTCTTCCACAAATTCGACAGGTGCTATCATTTTCCATATTCCTTCTCCTCCTATTTTGCAATGCTGCAAGCCCATTGTTGGCAAGTCTCCAAGCAAAAAATTTTATTTTCTGGGGCCCTGGAGATGACCATAAATTGGACCAGCAATGCCGACTTCCATCTCGCGAACTGCTTGCACAAGCTGGAGTATGCGTTTGAATGGAGTCTTGGATGGCTACCCGATAGGCACTGCGTACAGTGAATATCCCATTCTTTTCATAAAACCATTCTATCACATCATTCATATGCTCTTTTGGAATACGGATTTTCAGAATTTCCTCTGCATCATGTTCAAAGAAAATAGTTCTGACCAATGTAACATCCCAGTCACGCACATCAGGACGTACTAGCTGTGACACCCAGTGTAATCTGCTTCTTGTCTTCTTTCCTGTGATTTTTGGGCGTGAGGCCCTCGGGATCCAATTATCCCTCCAAATCCTAATTCACTCTCCAGTCCCAACTCACCATATCAGTCCTTTCTTAAGAAGTTCTAGACCATGTTCAATACCTCTCCAAGTTGGTGATGCATCAGAAGTGAAAACTGTATCAACCAAGTCTCCATTTGGGTAGTATCTTGCTTTTAGAAGGCGCAGCGCATATATAGACTGTTAGGAAATTGAATTAACCTCCAAGCTTGTCTGGCAAGTAGAGCCTGACTGAACAGGTTCATATCTCGGAAACCTAGGCCTCCCATATATTTTGGCAACATCACGCAATCCAATGTACTTTCCTTTTGTATGGTTCGTCTCCCCACCAAAAGTTCCTAATTAGCTTCATATACTCTTCACAGTAGCCTGCACCCATGGCGTAAGTGGGAATTGAATTGCCTGTGCCACTGATTTAATTAGCGTCTCCTTTCCTCCCGCTGGCATATGTCTCTCAGCCTAGCATGTTAATCTCTTACCGAACCTCTCTTTGGTGGACTGGAACCGACCTGCCTTCATTCTGCCCTCAGGAACAGGAAGTCCCAAATATTTATCCTCAAAACATACATGTCCTGTGCCCAAGATTGTCATGATCGCTTTCTGTTCTTCATCTGAACAATAAGATCCAAACAGCAGTGAGCACTTTTCTTGACTTACTTTCTGCCCAGTTGTCCTTTCAAAACGTTGAATAACATCTCGGATGATCCCTGCTTGTTGTACATTTGCACGGAAAAAATAGTAGGCTATCATCCGCGAAAAGAAGATGTGATATGCCTAGCACTCTTCTGCAGATTTTGAGTTCCTCTAAACCCTTTGATTCAACAGCCTCATTCAATACACATGACATTCCCTCTGCAATGATTAGGAACAAATAAGGTGAAAGAGGATCATCCTGTCGAAGTCCACGCGATGGGGAAAAAGCATCCAGGAGATTTCCATTAAAATTCACAGAATACTTAACTGATGTCACACATGCCATCACCCATTTAATCCATTGTGGATGAAAACCCAATCTGTTCATTGCTTCTCTCAAGAAATCCCAATCGACTCGATCATATGTAAGCGCAAAAATTATTTCGTCCACCATGACAATTTTGGATAGCGTGGACACATTCAAAAGCAATAACAGCATTATCAGTTATTAGCCTTCCTGGAATAAAAACACTTTGCATTGGAGAGATAATATGAATAGGCCTTAAACTGTTTGCCATACATTTGGAAACTATCAGCTTGGTCCTTTTTTGGAATGAGCACAATTGTTGTAATATTAGCCCCATCTGGCATGACCCCCTCCTCGAAAAATTTGTGCACTGCTCCAATCACCTCATCTCGTAGCTATCCTGCACACACGCATACACATGCACATACGCCCGGCCAACTCGGCTGCCTCTCGTCGTGAGCCAAAACTCCTCCGCGAGACCTGGGCAAGGACCAAGTTCGACTCGTTGAAAATAATCGGTGCTTGTAGACTAAGAGGGGGAGGGGATAAATTAGGCAACTTAAAAGCTAAACCTATGGCTTCCACTAGTTGCATCAAAATATAAACTAGATTATGCTATCTAGATGTGCAATCTACTATTGATCTAGTGTGAAACTCTCATCCCAAAATAAGTTTTGCAAGCTATAGCCAATCCTATCAAGATACTACCCTAGGAAAGCAAAGGCACACAAGATGCAAGTATGAAATGCGGAAACGTAAGGATCCTATCAAGATACTACCCTAGGAAAGTAAAGGCACACAAGATCTAAGTATGAAATGCGGAAACGTAAGGAGGGGATGAGGGGAAGCAAACTCTTGACACAAGGATTTATTCCGTGGTATTGGTAGGCACTAAGCCACCACTAGTCCACGTTGTTGAAGCACTTCACACAAGAATATTGCTTCTTGGACACCAAGTCTCTCCCAAGGTGCCCCTCGACTTGCCACAAAGGCTCAGCCACTAAGGCTCACGCCAAGTTCCTCGGTCATCTTGATGCCATCTCCACTAAGGAGCTTCTTCATGAAGGAAGGGGGTCTCCACGTCCCCCGCACAAGGTCGTTGACGTCGCTCCACACCAAGCCGGAGGGTCGAAGGCTTATCGGTGAGCCAGCAAGGCTCCAAGGCGGCGGCACACCTCTTGTACAGCGGTGGTTCACTCTAGAACCTAATCACAAGGTCGCACACCTTGCACTCACTCCTCTCTAGGCCTATCCTAACATTAATCACTCTCCTAAGCTTGTGCTAAGCCTTTAATGGATCACTTAAGCACTTTTGGTGGCATGGATGTGTTCTTGATGAGTCTTGATCTTCAATGCATCAATATACACTCCAGCAACTTCAAATGGGCAAGTGGTGGGGGTATAAATAGCCCCAAGGGCTTAAAGAGCCGTTGCTCCAATGGCTAGTGAAAAAGGATACCATCGGATGTTCCGATGGTCTATTTTTGGCCTGCATCGGAACATCCGGTGCTACTAGCTGTTGGCTCCCCACGCACAAGTTCATCAGGAATTCATCGGACACTTTATCCGATGCCCCATCGGATCATCCGGTGCCACTGTTCACGTCACATAGCCATTAGATCCCCTGACGTCATTGCTCCGATGCTTTCTCCGATTGTGCCGTCGGATCATCCGGTGCTGAAGGATTTTTGCCCAAAACCTCTGTGGAACTTCTTAAAGAAAATATGCTTCGTCTGACGGTCAACTCCATAGGGTATCGGAACATCCGATACTATAGGGTTTCCTTTGCCTCCTCAGCGAATTGCTCCGACGCTTGTAAAATTACCCCCATCGGATCATCCGGTGTGCTCGAGATTTTTTCCTATTTTCCCCGTTGTACCAATTGCTCCGATGGTTGCTCTGACGATTCTCAGGTGGGCTATCGGAACATCCGATGGTGCATTTTTCATTCCAATTCGTCCAATGCAAGCACTAAAGATACAGTCACTTCTCTATCATTTGGATGCTTCAATACCATAAAATAATCCTAGATATCATGACTTGGTCACTTAAATACCATAGCTTGGGTGCTCAAATAACATGGCTTGGATACTCGAATACCATAATTTGGATGTCAATAATACCATCATTTGGACCTTGCCATGATTTGGTTTGCATTCTTGGGACCTAGAAAACCTACAAGGCACGTGCTAGACAAAATAATAGTCCCAATGACTATGTTGTCACTCAATCACCAAAATCACAAACTATGACTTAATGAGACTATGTTCGCTACACTTGTGTGTATGGACTCATGCTGCTAGATTGTACCCAACCACTAAAACAAACTCAATGTGCGCTAGACATACACACACGCTACGATCAGGACGCACCATGGTCAAGGTTATTTCCAACATTCAGCACGGTTCGATCTAAAAGCTCAGCCATCATTCCCCGCGCATCTCATTCCCAGGCAACAAGTCCTGCCATGCATCTGTTACCATTTCAACCTTCTCATCTGCCGTTCTGGTTGACAGGTTTATATATAGTACCTGTTACCCTTTCAACCTTCTCATCTGCCGTTCTAGTTGACAGGTTTATATATAGTACTAAGTAGCCAGCAACTTCAATTTCGTAAAGTACTGGTTAGATCATGAAGGAAAACTTATTGTAGTAACGTGCTATACTAACGCAAACCATCTAGGACTTTTTAAGTCTACCAGCTACAATCACCAACCACCGAGAGATCATACAGTATGATAACGCTACCAATATTGCAAGTGTTCAGGTGGCAAAATTTTGGATTTTCCAAAGCATTTACTCAACAACAGGCACAAAGTGAACACTGAAGACTGAACCAATAAGTTCAAGCATATACAGGAGCAACTGTCGCAACACTAAATTTTTTAGGATGTGAAGTTTCGGGGTGAAGTTGTTGAAAAATATATGTACTGCATTACCATCAACCCATCACCCTACCTTGCATATGCGCTTTGTTTCGACATGCATTAGTACTCTGAATATACAAGTTGGCACGGCGCCGCCGACGCGCACCGGCGGAGGCTAGCTGCCGCTGCACCCGGTCGTCCGTTGCCTTGGTCCTCCCGCGGCTGGCGCCGATCGTACCGGCCGGCGAATGGACCACGGATCGCTCGCAGTCGCAGTCAGAACGAGCAATCCCATACACATGACGGCCACGAATCTGTAGCAAAATCTCGGCGCGTTTAGCACACTGCACACAGTATTGTTAAGTGCAGGTACCTGCATTGCTAGCCTTTCTCGCCGATCTAGATTAATGATTTGACGCCCCCATTTTCAGCGCCGCAAAACGAAAACCACGTGCTTGATAATCTCAAGGGTGACACGTGTCATTTGGTGTCACGTATGCGTGTGGCCAATATGACACGTGTCGCACTCGATGCTGATGTTTAGACTTTGAAGTCCCTTTCATCATAATAATGGAAAAAAAACTTCTTCTCTATCGATGAAATAGGCACGATCTCCTGCCCGTTCGTTCAAAAAAAATAATGGAAAAAAAGAAAGCTTACGGCGCTTACCCTTGTTTGTGGATAACCAAGTCCATGCCAGGGCATTTTGATGCAAAAGGACTATTTTCAGTTAAATCAGCATATTAGCTTGCTGTGCAACTGAGGGATAATAGTACAGGACAAGATGCATCAATCGTCGAGGAATGAAGCAAGTGATGTGGGTCAGTTTAATTGGTTTGAAATATGGCAACTAAAAATCCCCAACAAAGTTAAGATGTTTATGTGGAGGTTAGCTCATAATAGCCTACCAGTGAGGAGAAATGTGGCTAGGCGAGGTGTGAAGCTAGACACAATATGCCCGATCTGTAAAAGGCTTGATGAGGATTGTGGGCATATTTTCTTCAAGTGTAAGTATGTTAAGCAATGTTGGCGCTCTATGGATATGGAAGATGTAAGAATTGATCTGAGGAAGAGTCAGTCGGGGAAGGAAACTATTAAAAAAATATGGGAGCTAGAGAAGAGTAAACAATTGAAGGTCACTGTGTTCCTGTGGAGTTGCCTAGAGGTGATGTTTAATGCAGTTGTGCTTTTCAAAAAAAAAAGTCCGTGTCAAGGCATGTAGCGATTCATCTCACAAAAAAAGACATGTAGCGATTGCAATGCAAACATGTTGCATTTGTGCAGGACGAAATTGTAATTTCCGGTATGCTACTCCATTGCAAGTAAACTCCTGCTTGTCAATGTAATCCAAACTGCTATCTTAGACTGAAACTGCTTTACTTAGTCTCAATTACGGTTTCCACTTTGCTATGCATTTTTTTAACATGAAAAACTCCACGTCGTCGTTGTAAGCTTACAGTTCCCAATTATTATTTGCGCTGCTATGCTGCACGTGTTACAGGATCCAGAATTTCCATGGGCATCCTATTTTAACTTCTCTTGGTATTAATACATAGTTTTGTATCCTAACTGAAGACGAAGCTTTTATGCATGTGCTAATGCCATAGTGATAGTGATTCTAATATGTATAGCTGGCAACTTGGGCAAACAATACAAACATGAGTGTTAATGCCACAGTGATAGTGGGCTAGGTCAGCAGTGATGTTCTAGATGCTTGACTAATTACTTGCCGATCTGTAATAGAAAATAACAGCACCTATTCAGTCTGACTAAATCATTAGTGATGCTCTGTCACTTCAGTATCCTTATCCTTTTATCTTATGGACTCGGACATAATTGTCAGATAGTGAGAGAGAGATGAAGAATGAAGATCTATCCCCTTTGGCAACGAACAGGATTCAGATTCCTGACCTTGCCAGTTACTGTAGCTCGTCTGGCACGGGCGTACATTTTCAGTTGTCATCAGTCTGTAGCCTGCAGACTCTGCAATCACTTGCAGAGTAAACTACTTGAAAAACAATTTGTGCCCAGGAGGATGGTCAGGTTTCTGCAAATATACAATCTCACACTAGCAGGAACAAAAATACAAAATGCAAGAAAGTGATCCTGGATGCTTTGCTGTCAGAGAACTCCGATGGCATGCATTTGTTTTTGTTCATCGAATCATATGCAGGAGAAAAGGCGGACGGCACTGAGCTGAGAATCGAGATTATTTTTCTGAGCAACTCCACAAAGCTCATTCATGTGAGGTGTAGAGAGCTAAGAATCGAGAATTATTGGTGCCACCTTATACTTTGCAGTCAGAACACGTGTGGATAAACAAATGGCGCTACTACTTAACAATGCTAAGGTGACACGCACGTTTTGCAGGTCACGTCTGATAACAACACCCATTCTATCCAGTAAGGATAAAAGGAGGCATGTGAGAGTGAGGCTGTAGGAATGGACAATGGATGGAAAGAGCGAAACAAATCTCACCGACCGGGAGTGCGTTTCAACTTTGTAACCATTCAAAGTTTGAAAAGCTAGCTCCATTGATTGCCTCAGATAGTTGTGAACAAGTAGCCAACATGCGAAACCTCAGTCCCCCAACTTCATCACTAAAGGAGGAGCTTGTATCTCACATTTTTTCCTCAAATGACTGGACACAAATTGTGAGAAGATTCAGCAACTAGCCAATGTAATGCTATAGAAGTTACACATGTCATGGGCGTGTGTGTCGTTATCGTTGGGCACCTTTTGTAACAGCTGGTTGTTTTCTTGTGTATTTCCGTCTACAATATGGCCCCTAATATCTCCTCAAGTTTCAATCCATTCTGGCAATATGATGGTGATTTCATTCCGCAGGTTGCAAAGCAAGCTGTCGACTGGGCACCAACTAGGATCCGGTATGCTAATATTTTTTGACATGCTGAATCAGTTGCGTTTCCCAGATCCCATCTATGACTAATTGTGTCGGAAAAAAGTACACAATCAATAATTGAGGTATTAGGTTTGCGTAGATGATTCATGGTCAATGACGCAGGCGCACTGACATTGAACTGACCATTAAACTATGAACAGAATGATATCGGCTACTATTTTTCAAGCCATCTTGTTTGAAATATGGAAGCTGGAAAAGGGTTTATAAGATTCAAAGAAAAAAGACACTGGCAAATGACGCTGGAGAAAAACAGGGCAACCGAAAACAGAGACTTTCATGTTGATAGCATATTCCCTCAGCCATTTTAGGAATTTGGTGTCAATTTCTGCAGCATGTTTAAGGTATTTGCTTTGCTAGTCTAATACAGTAACAGAGTAAAAACTGAGTTCTTATTCTAACATATGACTACTCTTCAACTCGACAATAAGGAGAAGAAGATGTCAAAGTCCACTTCACATCTACTAAAATTTCAGCAGCATCTGAAGAACGTTACATTTACTGACTACTGAGGGAGACGAGACAAATGCAGGAACCCTTCGTTTTCACAACATCATCTCTTCACCTGCCAGCACGAGCACTGTTCGTAAATACCGTCTGTATTTCCTTCTAAAGGCAATCACCTGCCATTTCTCTGAAGATAGATCTGTATCAGTATACAGAAAGAGGCAGTCAACATCAGTCACTGCAGGTTCGCAGTTGCTTCTTGTGTGCAAACCGAAACTGCCCTGTGGATCCTACATGGATCTGTCAATGAAATTACGAGATGCCGCAAATTGAAAGAACATAGGGACCATTTTGCTGCTGTATATGTACAGTTTCCTGGTTATGCAATCAATCTGCTGAGGCAATTGTGGCTATGGCACTGATTTCTCGTCAGGAATTCAGGATGGTCTGAAACTCTGAATCTACTACACCTAGGATATTGAAACGTTGAAACCGAGGTCCAGAAAGAAAAGGGAACTGAATCACGGAATGGAATATGCAAGGTTCATATGCAACATCCTGAAGATGATAAGAACTGTTAGCTAACAGGCCAGTGGACTCACCAAGCAGTAGTGATAACGGTATGGATTTCACAGTTAGTTCTGTTTCAGCGTCAGAAAAGGAACAAATGGATCGTGGATGGAACTTCTGAATGGAACTTTCGATTCAACTTGCGATCTCATTCGGTCATCCCCTCTTCTTCTTCTAATTAGTCTATGTACATTTCATCGCCTTTTTCGATCTGCTATCTAATTTTTTTAAAAAAAACAACCAAGAATCTCTACTTTCTAGCTCTCCTAATCCTCACTGGGAGCCCACCACTGATGGACGCGGTGAGCCCAGACACGAACTTTGGCGCGCAGGCTCCGCTGCCACTCTCCCCGACCACCTCGACGTCGAACGCCCTCACCACCGCCACGGAGACCGCCTTCATCTCGGTGATGGCGAGCTCCTTGCCGAGGCATACGCGGAGGCCCGCCTGGAACACCGGGTACTTGTACAGGCTCTCCGGCACGAAGGACCCGCCGGCGCCGGTGAGCCACCGGTCCGGGCGGAACTCGCCGTGGTCGGCTCCCCAGATGCGCGGCATGCGGCCCATGGCGTAGGGGTGGTACATGACGCGCGCGCCGCCGGACACGTAGGTGCCGTCGGGGAGCACGTCGGCGGCGGCGCAGAACTTGGAGTCGAACTGCACGGGCGGGAACAGGCGCATGTTCTCGTAGAGCACCGCGTGGGTGTAGTGCAGGCCCTTGAGGTGCTCGTAGGTGACCGGCGTCGAGTCGTCGCCGGCCTCCGCGCGCATGGCCGCCGCCACGTCGGGGTTCTTGGACAGGAGCATGAAGAGCATGGTGAGCGCGGAGGACACCGTGTCGCGCCCGGCGAGGAGGAAGCTGACCACGATGTCGCGGAGGTACTTGTCGTCGACGGCGTGCGCGTCGCCGGCGGAGGCCATGAACCGGGACAGGAGGTCGTGGCTGTTGGCGAAGCCAAGCTTCCGGCGCTCCCGGATCATCGCCGCCGCCAGCTCGTCGACGAGCTTGATGGCCTTCTTGAGCTCCCTCTCGGACCCGATGTTGAGCAGGCGCTTCATCCTCCACAGCAGCGGCGACGCCGCCGCGCCGCGCATGGCGCAAAGCCGCGTCGCTGTGTCGAACGCGTCAGCCAGCTTGGACATGGGCATTTCGCGCTCGAGGCAGCCCGGGTCGAGGCCGAAGGAGATCTTGCAGATGGTGTCGAAGGCGAAGCGCCGGAACACGTCCTGGAGGTCGACGACGGCGCCCCTGTCGGCGGCGTCAGCGAGGACCGGCATGAGGCGGGCCTCCACCTCCTGGGCGATGATCTTGTAGGCGTAGGAGCGGACGGCGACGCTGCCGAGCTCGAGGCTGGCCATCTTGCGCTGGTGGCGCCAGGCGTCGCCGTCGACGTTGAAGATGCCGCCGCCGAGGAGGTCGCCGAGGAGCGCGGCGAAGGTCTTGCCCTTGGGGAAGTTGTCGAAGTTGGTCTTGAGCATGTACTCGACGTTGGCCGGGTTGGCGGTGACAGTGCAGCCGAGGACGTGGACGTGGACGGTGCCGGTGGGCGACTCCCGGAGCAGGTGCGCGTACCAGTCGCCGAGGTTGGTGAAGTCCCTCGCCCACGACCCGGTGAGGTAGGCCCGGCAGACATGGCAGCTGCACCATGGCCACCGGCGCACGAGCAGGAGCACCACGGCCAGCGCCACCAAGCAGAGGGAGAAGGCTGAGAAGGCCATGCCCGCGCACTGCGCTGCCCATGGCAAGCCCGCGGCGTCCATGGCGCTTGTTTCTAGCTAGAATTAGCTAGTGGAACAGGAGGGGAGCAGGTCGGGGAGAAGGAGAGGAAAATGTGAGTTTGTGCGGCAGAAGACCCAGGAGGTTTTGTCTATATATAACGTGGGTGGACCGGAATTCAGCACATGCACCACGTGCGCTTTGGCTTAAACAAACGCGCGCCTTTTCCCTTTTCCGTGTACTACACACAGCTCATGTCCCCGTCATTCCGCAGCAGTTGATGACAGTTGGGTCCACATCGCCGACGAGGAAAGAGAGGAGCTTGCCAGCCAAGAGGCCAAGAGTGAAAAGTTATTTTTTTTTTAATGAACGGCCGCATGTGCTATTTATAAATTGATGTCTTTTTTGAAATAAAATAAATTGATGTCTCAGAAAAGGCATTAAGAGTACTATTTGAAATATAGGAGATTAAAACTTTCAACCATATTATGGGTTTTGATGAAAATATTAATTCGAACCGCGTGTGGGCAGTGTATGCATCCGATGGTGAGGAGAAGTAGCTCGGTTGTTTTCTCTGTTTTTTTCTATCAAGTTGGAATTTACTGAGATGAAATATATTCTGAGTTTTTTCTAACTTTTGAATTGGAATTTTAATTTTTTTTTAAGACTTTAAACTTTTGAGATACAATTTGTAGTATATGAAACTTTTTAAGTTGAAAGTTTGGGGAATTGAAACCTTTTGTTAAGGTGATGGAAGGCGGATAAATTCTAATCGGGGAAGAGGAGCCAGTTGCATTAAATGCCCTGCAGTTGTCTTTCTTCTTGATTCAACTACCAAACTTTAAAATGAAAGAATAAATAGCCATAAATATGAGCACACATGAGATAAACCCTGATGGATAAGTTTCACCAAAAGAATCTAACCAAGTGAGCAACTACTCGGTTCACAAATAAGGTAAGTGAGCTACTTGGGACTAGCCAGACATGCCTAAGTGGTGAAAGGGCCTCTAGCCAAGTGGTTAGAGTAACCTTTTTAAGCAGTGGTTAGAGTACCTGAGTAGTATCTAGCAGACCTGTGTTATTTGACTATATGTGAAGCAAGTTAAACGAGTCTGAAATAAAAAATAGATTGGAACTTCCCCTACCGACTTCAGTCAAAAAAAGATAGAGCTAACTGTCAAACTAGATTAAACGGTCCAGTCAATTAACCACCGGTTTTAACCTCTAGTTATTGGACCATTGCTTAAGCTAGAGGGTAGCATATGTCTAGCCTGTTTTTTTACCCATTTACAAGTATCAGTTCAGTTGGGGTAACATACAACACCTGCGGATTATTACTGTTGTTTTTACCCTATACAAGTGGCAGTTCAGTAGGGTACGGTACTTTGTCCATTTCGGCCATTTATTCATTTGTACTGTAGTTGACATATGCCGATGAATGGTGAGGCTTTATTGTCGGTGATGATGTGAATCTCTAAGACTTGATCCCCAGTGCAATCTCTCCAACACTTGATCCAACGAATGAAGCTCAAACGCATTGCTCATCCGTTCAAAGCCATGGATGCTTGTCGGCCTGTATCCACCACCTGCCTTCATTCTCGATCTGTACATATCCCATGCACAGAAATCGATCACGTGAAGAAATCCTTGGCGACGCTGAGATATTAGCATCAAAGTTATTATTGTTTAATTAATAAATGGATGCAATTAATATATAGACACAGCAGGATGGCACTGAAAGCTCAGCTCTTTTGCCGGTAATGGTTTGCACTACTACGACGTTAGCATCGTGTGTGTCAATGCGCGCGTGCTTGTACTGTGTGGAGTATTGCGACCGTGAGTTGCGAAAATGACTCGTAAGGTCGTGAGTCTCTCCTGGTCCACGCAACAAAAAGCTAGCTTAGATTACAATTCGCTTTAACTTTTCTAGATACATTATTTTTACTATGTATTTAGATACGAGTATATATTTAGGTGCATATCAAAAATTACATACTTAAAAAAAAAGTTAAAAAAGCTAAAATGAATGGTAATTTGAAATGTTGCTATGTATTTAAATATGAGCATATGTCTAGGTGCATATCAAAAGATATGTATCTAGAAAACTAAAATGAATAATAATCAGCAGCAGCATGTGTGTTTGAAATTTGAGTACAGCGGCCGTCGACTTGCTGATCTTTATCTTGCAGCTAAGCAACCTGGCTGTCCCATTCCCCATCAAGCCGACTAGCTAGCCTACAGCACGGCCGGGGTCCCTTTCCTCCGTCCGTCCCCCCTGCTATATACGACGACTATTTCAAGGCCCAATGCAAGCAAGTAACGGTAGCAGATTTTGATGCTGACGTGTCTACCTTCTCCTTCAAATGGATGGATGGACATGGACATATCCTCCCTCCCGGCTGCATATATGCGACGACGTTGGTACCGTGTGCGGGCCGCTGGTTCATCTTTTGGAAACTGACGTGTGTGGCGATGAGCAGCCGCACACTGCACAGAGGGTCACATGCGCGCTCTCTCTCTCTCTCACACACAGTAAATCCACGCACAGTCATCTGTACGTCGTCGGCCTGTCCAGCCAGACACATCACACATATCTGCACATGTGTTTTTGACAAAAAAAAAAGAGTGAAATTCCACAAGTGACTGGTTAATACTGGTGTAAGTACACCAAGTGGGTGAAAACACATTGAAACTAACATGGTGACACGTCGTGGATTCATGGCCAAGGAAAAAGAAAAATGGACAGCATTTATTTTTTTTTTAAACAAACTACGGCTGGAGAGCTGCCGATTATATAAATAAAGAAGATGAAGTTCAAACCGGACGTAAACAAGAAAAAAGAAAAATGACGCGGGCACCGACATGTTGAATTAGATCCTCAACGCATGCCGCACCACGTCCTCACACGCAACTCAACTCTACAACACATCGACTGGTTGGATTGGGACATCAACCATCGCCGATATCCACTCCTCACAGCTCCTCGGCGATAGAATCGAAGCCTTACCGCAGCCCATACCACCATACACACAGTCAAGAAGTCGCCGAAACCTTACAGCAAAACTTAATGTCAACGTAGAAGTGAGAAGCAGACAACACCGCACCGAGAAGGCCACCGCCATGTAGGACCTTCCGTCGTAGTGCCGCTGTAACATCACTCTCCACCTGCACATGGTGATAGCACCGAATCCGGACCTCTCACAGGCTACTTCGCAGTCGCCGCCACGATAACACAACGCGCGGGGGCCTCGCCACATCCGCCGTTAGACTTCTCTCTCTCGTCACCTCGAAGATACACCGCGCGCGGGGGCCTCGCCACGCCCGCTGCAGTACTCCACGTCACGGATCCGTTTCTTTTGTCGTTGTCAGAATGTTGAGTGATATTGCCCCGCTCCCTAAGATCTTCATTGATTAGCCAAGCCGTCGCAGTGTGTCGACCTCGCATCATTGCTTCACCCTTGTACATAGTCTTCTCCGCCGTGTCAGCAAGCCAGAGAAGTCGTTTGTGCCGTCTTCCGATGATGTACTGCACCGGATAGCCCAGCTAGGCCGAGCAACCCGCCGTGATCCGCTGCAAGCCTAGTCGTCCCACGCTGTCATTGCTGCAAGCGCCATCCTCTGACACAGTCCCACACCGCACTGATCGTTGCCAGGCAACATCAGCCGCCGCGGTCCGCTGCAAGCAGCCAAATCCAACAACCATGCAACAACCCCTGGCCGCCACCATAACTTCGAACACCTGCACATGGGCTCAGCAACACCCATTCAGCTCACCACGTGACGTAGTTGCCGCCCTCGGCTATGACCTCCTATGACAATGGCTTAGCAGTGCCATGAACCAAGTTGGGTCTCTAAAGATGATGCCTCCAAGGAGGATACGACGCCAATGGCGTTGCCATCGCTCGTCCAAGATCTGGACAGGGTTTTCACCCAAAGAACCCCATGCAGCAGAGTCGTAGCTCCAACATGACACCCCCAACGGGGAAGACGACATCCTAGGACGCCGCTGTCATGTCCACCAGCACGAGGGCCGGTGAGGGCTTTCGCCCGGAGCAATACAACCCTTCACTGCACGTACCTGGTTCGACACTCCTGGGCCACTGCTACGGCAACCCAGCCGAGGCGACGTAGCCGCCACGCCTCCAGTCACCATGCCGCCGTACCTCCACCTCCATTACTGTCGCCGCCCTCCAACGCTGCCCACGCGCAGCGCCCTCTACTGCACCTCCCTGCTGACGCCGTGCGGCCGCTTGCGTGCTCCTCCCGGCCATCGCAATCCTCACCACCACGCGGTCTCCCGGCCACGCAGCGCCCAGTCGCCTCCCTCTCCCGTCACTGCCTCCGAAACTCCTCGGCCGAGGAGAAAGGTGGCCCGACGACGTCCGCAGCACCACCTCGGTGCCACAAGCGCGCCTCTGCGCCCGGCGTCCATGCCATTTCCGCTATGCTCACACTATGTTGTACTCTCGTGTGTCTACTGCTAGTGCCTTACTTTTTCACTATCCTGGCCACTTGGTTATGTCATCTCATCATATGCTGGGTTAGTGAGATCATGGTCCTCTCTCTTGGATCTCCTTGTTCTCCTCTCAATGGTCCTTTCTTCTTTGTGGCTTCCTCCCCTTGATGGGGGTCGGAGGACGTCGTTAGGATCCCGGAAGCTCCTCCAAGATGCCATTGGTCACGTCTGTCGTCTGTTGTTTTCGACTCGGAGCCTAACAGTCACTGGTGGTGTGGAATCTTCAAAGTGTAGCCACTTGTGGTGCTCTCTTCAGGGATGCATTGCGCTTGAGCTTTGTTGAAGGAAGGAGTAGACAGGTGGGGATGCCCCCCGGTTGAAAAAAGAAAAAAAAATAGCCCCCGGCCAGAACAAGCCCTGTCGTCGTGGAACGGATCAAGATGCGGTCGTACTCTGCTAGCTACCGGTACATTGCAGTACACTGTGCTGTGCCGTGTCCAGTCCACTCCACCCCGGCCGCTAGCTGTCTGTAGCGCTAGCGCATGTGTTGGATGAATCCACATGTACAGTGTACCAGCAGGTGATGGATGGATCGGATGGCCGACGGCGATCTTGTCTTTCTCGCCGCCGACCGGCTCGATCAACACTCAGCAGCGCTGTCTCTTTCCGTCCCTGGCTCACAGCTCACTACTCCGTGGTGCCACTGCCACACCCACACGCCGTGGCTATGCTCACCAGCCTGCCGCCAGGGAGTCCAGAGGGCTCACTGCTCACTTTTCTTCGTATAGTACATGCATGTCCTGGATTCTTTGTCGTCATCTCCGGCCTCCTGCCGACTACTGCACGCGCCGGCGGAGTTTATCGTTGCTTCAATTCGCTATCCCAACGATCGACTTGGAGGCCGGCCAGCAAAACTTATGGAATGCTTCACGGCACCAGTCGTGCGTGCTTTCTGGAATCGGTGTTCGGATACTTATATGCTAAACTTTAACAATGTCATATCAAATATTCGGATGCTAACTAGGTGGACTATACATGAGCTAATTATAAAACTAATTGCAGAACCGATGTGCTAATTTGCGAGATGAATCTATTAAACCTATTAATTCATCATTAGCAAATATTTTAATACTTCTAATTAGTCTCCGAACATCCGATGTGACAGGTGTTAAACTTTAGCAAAGTATCCAAACGGCGGCTAAGACCATTATCTATCACAGCATGTCGTATATATGCCCTCGACGACTAATTAGGCCAGCGTGATATATGTGACTCTGTTCTTTTTTCGAGCGAAGCCAGTGATGACACAGGCTAAGATGATCATGAAAGCACGTTTCGTTATTTTTTGTTGTTTGTCTTTTGTTTCTTTTCCCCCTCCGACGATGGCATCACCACTGCACCGACCAAATAAAAAACATGTCGTTGCCTGCAGGTTCGATCATGGGAGAGTTGTTGTAATAATCTATTTATGAATAAGGTTCAATAATAATGGTTTCTAGAACGCCCCGGCAACTCCACATCTATCGCTACGTGTCCTTTCTCGCCGACTAGGCAGCAGCAGCCAAGAATTTCAGCACGTTTCTTCGGGGACTGGACCAGCGGCGCCGACTCCAACCAGCGGCCTGGGGGTTTTGCTGGTTTGGGCCGGCCGGCACCATGCGTGCGTGCTTTCTGAAATGTGGTCGACGACGGTGGTGGCATCGTGCCGGCGACCATGGCAACGACACCTTGCGTTGCCATTGCCGGCCAACAAACAAAATGAAAAGGGACTTGTTGCGTGCTACAGCATTTCGCCACTTTCTTCTTCCTTTTGGAAATTGGAATCGTACTGTGTGTGTGTGTGTGTGTGTCTAATATGTTGACTCTTGTGATTATTGTTTTCGTTTGTTTGCATAAACAAAGGTCAAGCAACGCAAGGTCCCTCTAACAAAAAGCATTGACCACATTATTAGGTAAAGGAAAATGCCTTCCTCAATCATCAAGGCCAAAGCACACATAAACGCCTCACCGCACTAGAATACATGTCGTGCTTTGACTTGCTTATTATTAGGCAAGTAGTTTCCATCTCTTCACGAGTACGTATACTGATCTACTAGCTCACATGGGCCGTGGATACTGACTGACTGATGGGGAGGATTTTGAGATAGATGCAATGCAACATCGATCTCGGTACAGAGAATTCAGACTTATCCTATCCTATCCTATCCTATCATCGTGTTCCAAGGCATGCATTTTAATCTGGTCGATGATGGTCCAGCCCATTTTAACTAGCCCAGATTAATCGCCCCAACCACCTAGATGGCCACATTCTCTATCGGCCTGGATGCATGTAGCTGCGTGCCCTGGCAGAAACACATCCATTGCACTGCTGCCGATCTCGCCTTGTTTAGTTCACCCCTAACTCCTAACTTTGACACTATGCAAAAAGAAGATTCCCTGTCACGTCAAACTTGCGGTACATGCATGGAGTACTAAATGTAGACGAAATTAAAAACTAATTGCACAATTTTGTTGTACTTTGCGAGACGAATCTTTTGAGCCTAATTAGTCAATGTTTGGACAATAATTCACAAATACAAACGAAACGCTACAGTATGCTACAGTGCTGTAACAGTAATTTCGCGTCTCAAAACTTTGGCAACTACAAGGCCCTCGTCCGGATTCTTCTGGTTCCGTCACCATTAAACAACTTGTGACGGCCGCGGCTCATTGAAATGAGAGCCTACTGCTTCCTGCCGCCTTTTGCTTTCCAGTCGTCAGGCTACCTGAATTTTGAAGCGCAAATGCATGGACTCATATGCAGAGTAGTTGGACGGAGCGATAACTGATCAAATCACATGTGCACCAGCGCCCGCTTTGTTTCCGTTTCTTTTCCTCGGTTTCTCCGGCCACTTCCGCACTCTATGAAACAAAGCGCATTTTTCAGGCCATGTCTGAAACTCCGTCTCAACCCTGAATAAAACGGCAGCTACAGCTACAATGTCCTGCACTACTCTTGCTGCTGCGTGTGCATAATAACATACGAGGCTGCAAATGGTCGGGAAATCTCACTGCCTCAAATTAATTGAAAGCCCTGATCAACTTTCAAGTCGCTGCTTCTGAAAGAAGGCGTTTTTTAGCCTGAAAGAATTTCGAACACAAACTCTGAAAAGAGCTGCCTGCAAGTAGCCAACGAACCATCACCAAATCACAGAATCAAACCATCAATAGCAGAGGAGCTAGCGTCTCTTATATTTCCTCAAACGACTGGACACGAAAGGAGGGAAGCCTGAACAAGTTACCTAATATGCTTTCAATGGACGATATTATCTTCTGCAACTCCAATGCAAGAACACATGCACGCCATGCTGCAAAGTGCAGATGCACGTCACTCTCAGTGGACATCATCTCCTGCAGCAACCGCTTCCATCTCTGATTCATCAGTATTCTTATGGACTCTGTGGCCGATTCTTGCCGTGCTGGCGGTATAAAGATGACGATACTGTGCACGTTGAAGATCTCAAGAGCTGCCAATTGGCACTATCAGATTCAGATAGGATCAGACATGCGAGTGTTAATTATTGAGGTGCTGTCCCCCCACTGTGTCGCTCTAAATCCATCAGTGACCAATTGTGTCGGAGCATGCCATCATGCTCCTATAAAAGAAATCAGTAATGTAAGCATCAAGGTTAACGTATGTGATGACTGAGATATTACTATCAAATTAAGAGCAGGTCTCCTCAGCCGTGCTTTCCGGACTGCACCAGTTTTTAACTTGCTAATGCAAGCTATAGTTGAGGCGTTGAGCAATGCAACGTGTTGACTACTTATTGGCACAAGAAAGGTTGAAAATGTGAATGCGGACTTTTGGGAGGATACAACACAACACTGTATACCATACATGTTCAGATCAGGATGCCAGGTTTTCAGAACGATCAAATCCTCTGCTTTGCGTGAACAACAAAAAAAAAAGATGTCAACTAAATTCCTCATTTGATACACGGCTATTCTAGAACTAGATAACTAGAAGAACGTAGTAAAACCATGAAATTACTCCAGACAGATTCCAAGTTTAGCATCATATCTGACAAGGTAAGCATTATCAAGTGGCCAACCAGTGAACCAACCGAGTCATGGACAGCATCACTAGTAGAGGATTTAGCGCCTTTATTTTCTTTTCCTCAACTGACTGGACACAATTAAAGGAGGGAAGTCTGACCAATGCAAAGATGGACGCTTAAGTTGGCACACATGCCATACTGCAGAGTGCATATATGCATGCTGCTTTCAGTGGACGTCATTTTCCGCAGCAACTGCTCTGATCTCTTAATCTCTTATCAGTATTCTGTGGACTGTGCCAACATAACGTGGCCCCCAATTTCATCTTGCTTCTTGCCGATGCCGTGCTGGCAATCTATACCAAGATGAGATATTTGGCACGTTGACAATCTGACAAGGTGCCAATTGGTATTATCAGATAGGATCAGACACACAAGTGTGAATTATTGGCGTATGTGTGTCGCTCTGATTCCATCAGCAGCTATCGTGCCGGAGAAAGATGCCACACTACAAAAAGAATTAGCAATGCTATTAAACTGAGGACAAGCTATTAAACTAGCACAAATCTCCTCGGCCGTATTCTCCGACCACAGATCAGTTTATTGAGCAATGCGATGTGTTTACTACTAATTGGCACATGTAGACTTCATTGAGGATAGATCACTGCATATAGTATTATATCTGGAACTGGGAATGTTTTCTTTTTTCCCTTTGCGTACACAACTTCTAAAGAGAAATGAAATTTCCACCTTTTGGTTTACGACTATTCAACATCTAGATAAGGAGGAACACATAGTAAATTGATGAAATCACTTCACGTGAATTCCAAAAATCAACATCATCTGACAACGCACGCATTATCAAACACTGCCAAAATGTTACATGAGCTCCTGATGGATACAAAAGTGACTTTTACTATCACCAGGCATGCAACATGGCAACTGCAACCACAACTACACATGCTACCATCGACATGCACTGAACTTTTGGGTACTGTTGTGGAGCTAAATTTGTGTAATTGTGTGCAGAAACACTAGTGACGCACTGCAGGTTTTCAGCTGGCTTCTTCTGTATATATACACTAACCTGGATATCAGTTCTAGCAGATGGTACAAACAAAATTCCTTTTCGATTTCCATCTGGTTGGGTTAACTGTTTTCATTAGATTTTCGGAACTCGCTATTGAGGCCACTGAACCAGAAGAGGTGCTTGCTCTGCTTCCTCGTCAGGCTGGTCTGAAACATTTCGCCAAAAAAAAAAAGGCTGGTCTGAAACAGCAACCTCGGAGCATTTGCCCCCTGCTTCCTGGATTAAGCGTCCAAGCAAAGCACAAGGGGATTGCCTGTAAGGTATTTTGCATTAGAGGAACTCTATGTTCAGATATCATGTTGTAAAACCATGTGTACACTTGACTCTGATTTTCGGGCATTTGTTTCCTCGAGCTAAAGTTTAGTTCGTGTCATATCGAATATTCGGAGGCTAATTAGGAGGACTAAATATGAGTTAATTATAAAACTAATTGCACAGATGGAGACTAAACAGCGAGACGAATCTATTAAGCCTAATTAATCCATCATTAGCAAATAGTTACTGTAGCAGCACATTGTCAAATCATGGATTAATTAGGCTTAATAGATTCGTCTCGCCGTTTAGCCTCCATCCGTGCAATGGGTTTTCTATATAGTCTATATTTAACACTCCTAATTAGTATTTAAACATTCGATGTGACGGGGGCTAAAGTTTAGCCATTGAAACCAAACACTCCCTAAATCCTCTGCAACTGAAGGGGGCTTCGGGTGAAATGAAGTAAGCTGAAAGACAGGTATGCAAAAGGATAAGACCGGAATACACTCAATATTTATTAGCTTTACAAAAATAAAGCTAATAAATATACACATCATGTGAAAATCGATATAAACACCTATTTATTGATATCCATACGGGAATTGGCCAATTCAACCAGAGCTGTGGAGAGACTATCTCAATCACACTGTTATCCTCCAAATTATACATTTGAGGACCAATGGTGATCATCCTTGGATGATGAGTGATTGATAACGTTGTGTTGGTTTGATGTTGCTCTTGGCTTGTGATGTGCAGGTGTAGGATGTGACGTGGCGGTCGACGGCGTGCGGGGAAGGTCAAGCTAAAGGTTCATGCCGATGGACCAAGGGCGGTGAAGGATGAACGCGAGTAGGCTTGGACCGATGGACCTGAGGAGTCTGGGCGAAGTCACGGGCGGTCCACATGGTGCACGGAATGGCGAGAGGGCATGACAGGATGGAGACGGCGTCGGTCGAGTCAAGCGGGAGGCTTGACGGAGGCCGGACACGCGTCGACATCGTGGAGGTCGCATGGCGGCCAAGCAAAGATGGACGGTTTGGGTGGTTTGGGCCTCAAAACCACCGCGCAGGCAGGTTTCCTGGTTTGGGCCTCAAAACCGGGGGTGAGCCCGGTGCGGCCGGAGCTTCGAGAAGGAGGGTACGTGGCGTCATCGCGAAGCTTGCGTCGAGGCGAAGCAAAGTCGTGAAGGCGGCGTGTCCGTCCAATGCGCGGATAAAAACTTGGACCAAAATGCCCCTGCGTGGGTAGTTATCTTAGTTGTAGCTGTAGGGGTAGTATAGTCTTTCGTCCTGAACTATAAATAGGGATGGGGGCTGGTTATTTCAGCACCTCTTAGCTTAGGAACTCATTATCTATTTGTTTAGAGGCTAGTCATGTGCTTAAAGTGAGAGGAGAGAGGGAGATTAGAGAGTGATTACTCTTTTCTCTTGATTTCTTCATCTTTAGTGGGTGGATGAAGTGAGGAGGCTAGTCCTCATCTTGTATAGAAGATGTTCTCGTGATTTAGCTTTGTTTGTTGTCTCGAATCGTGCTAAATCTTTGATTCCCGAGCGTTTTTCTTTTTCCCTATTTTCGAAGCTATTTTTAGGAAATTTTCGTTCTTCGTGTTTGAGCCGAATCTCGTGGACTTGGTTGAAGGGAAATGATGCTAGGACCTTAGGGAGCATCTTTGATTCGTTCCCCTTCTAAATCTCTCACGGATCCGGCTTGGATTTCGAATTTCTTCCGAATCGTGTTCTTGAGTTAGGGTTTCGATTTTCTCCAAGATTAATGATGTATACTTGAGTTTTTCAGGATTTGTTTCATGGATCTATTTGCCTTAGGCGTATTGCATCCTTGTCTCAAGTTTCGTCGCGTTTCACGGAGATTTGACGGAGGATTTCGGATTTGAAGTTGAACGTGTTCTTCCCTGTTCTCTGGTTGTTCTTGGTGTTCTTGCTCTGTTCGGTCGCAGGTCGTTGCGTGGAGGAGGCACGGGACGTGCACGTGAGCCAGACCGAAGCCAGCATCAGCTGCAGGGAGCAGTCCAGCTCGCGGCCCAGCTACGCACGCGGCCCAGGAGAATTCAACCGGCAGGCGGCCCAGGCAGTGGATCTGTTCCAGCTCAGGTGCGCCATCAAGCAGGCCCGCAGGCCAACAGCAAGCAGTGGGCAGTAGCAGCCCAGCTGGCCAAAGGGAGCAGCTCAGCCCAGCTGCACATCAGGCAACCCAGGAGCAGGTAATGCATCACGTTAGCAACAAGTGTGCGAGTGTAGCAGGCCAAGGCAGTGAAGGCACCGTGAGCTTTGTTCATTTATTTACAGCAGTTAATTAATCACTACTTGTTTAGCTACTGTCCATGATTTATCTTTTGCTAATCAAGTCTAGCTGTTAATTATTCTATTCTCTCATTTACTAATCACGCCTAGCTCTTTAGATTAATTTTTTTTCATGCTTAGTTGAGGGATTAGCTAGTAATGATCTTGGTTAATCGTGTTTTGAGCAAACTTGTTAGAGTCTTTTTATGTCTTGCTTCCGTTATGTCTTGAGCGTGTCAAATCGTTCCTAGGGTGAGCCTGTCACGAGTTGACTTGCGTCATCTCGACGATACAACACGCAGTGTGCTTTGGGGTTACGTTTGGAACATAGGCCTTGTTCTCATTAAGAATTTTTTTTAGGCTCCCATTCACCCCCCTCTGGTCGCCCTTTCGGTCCTTCAACATTCCAACATCTCGACGATAATATTGGCCATCATCATCCATCAGCGAATATTCATCATCATCATCGGTCAAATAAACATGGTTGGGCAGACAGCACGAATAGTTATGCCCAATGGACAAAGCATCATCCTTGAAGGTGTCAATATACAAAATATCTTGCTTGTCAAAGTCAACCTTGTTGAACATTTCAATATCAGTTGTGCGCGTTTCTACTGAATCTTGAATTGGGCAACTCGTGACCCTCCAAATTTGAAGCATATCGCCAGACGAGGTCCGAGCAATATACATGTTATGTGCTGGGCGATGTATCCTTGAAAATTACATGGCGTGTGGCACAAGAACCATCAATGGTGTAGCGATGCGATGAATCCCTTCTTCCTTGATGCTTCCTCCTACAGCTCATCTGTGTGACGACCGGCGGTGGTTGTTGCTAGGCTCGGTTTTGCAGCGGCCAGGCTCTCGAGCCAGACCTCGTCGCGGACGGTGGCGTACTCGTCGTCGTTGCGGTGCCACGTCCAGACGGCGCTCGTCTCGTTGACGATCCTCAGCCGGCCGTGCCCAAAACTCGCCTCCCGGAACACCGACAGGTGCGCCGACTTGTGGTCCTCGATGAACCTAATGAATTCAGTGCAAAATCAAGCATCAGAAATTCAGAATCATGCGTTCCAGATGCATCGATGGAGATGCTGGCAGTAGTCTCGTAGTACCTGAGAGCAAGGCCTTCCCTGTTGCCTCCGTCGCCAATGGTGATGTACATCGGGCCCCGGCTGTCGGCCTCATTGTCGTAGATCCTCGTCTGTTGATCATGGAACAACTTCACATACAAGCCAAATGTAGCAATCGATATTGAGCAGTGCAGCACTTACGAAGCGCTCGTAGGCATGGACGTGCCCAGCGAAGACGACGTCGACGCGGGCCTCGTAGAGCATCCGCTCCATGGCCAGCCGCATCCTCTCTCCCTCCCCCTGGTGCGCCTGGTTCGTGTTGTACCACGGCGCGTGGAGCAGGACCAGCAGCCACGGCGTGCGCCGCCGGTCGACGCGCGCCAGGTCGGCCTCCAGCCACCGGTGCTGCTCCGACCCCTCGCCGAACGCCGCGTAGGACCCCAGCATCACGACGTGCGCGGCGCCGCCCGCCGCGTCGAAGGAGTAGTAGAGGTTGGAGCGCGAGCCGCTCTCCTCGTGCGGCATCCGCCAACGCGCGTTGTAGGCGGCGAACGGCGCGAACTCCACGACGGGGAGGGTCTCCATCTCGTGGTTGCCCTCCGTCACCATCCACGGCCGCGCGCTCGCCAGCGGCTGCACCAAGCGCCCGAACGAGTCCCACAGCGGCTGCTGCGTGTCCGCGTACGAGAGGTCGCCGGGGAGCAGGAGCATGTCGTAGTCGCCGCCGCCGATGTGCGACAGCGTCGACGCCGTCCACCCCGTCTGACCGAGGTCACCTGCGTCGTTACATTACAAAATGTTACAATGCGACACGCATGTCCGTCACGTCTCGGCAGACACTCCCGGACGTTTCCAGTATACGTTTAATGAGTTTCCCATGTACTCGGCATGTAACATGGAACGACAAAGTTAATTCTTTTTTTTTTCTTGTTTCTGTGTCATGGATATGAATTGAGACGGAATTCAATTTGGAAGAGATGCAACGAACAACTGACCGATGACGACGAACTCGATGGGCAGAGTGGCCGGCGGAGTCCGGAAGCTGAACTCGTCGCCGGCCCTGCCGCACCGGTAGTAGTACGTCGTGACGGGCTCCAGCGGGCCGATGGTGACGTGGTGGATGGCGCCGGACTTGTAGAAGAAGTAGTGGTACGTGGTGTGGTTGCCCGTCGCCGACGCCGTGTACTTGCCCGGGGATGTCCCGTACTCCACCACGGACGGCGCGTTCCGGTCGTCGGTGACCCATGAGATACGCATGTGGTTCGGCCCTACAACTGAGATGTGTACCTGAAATAGAGACAAGGACTTGAATTGTTGTTGTACAAGCAATGCAATTTGACAGGTAGGTAGGGAGCTAGAAATCAAGTCACTTCAACTTAATTCATAGTACAGTTCTTGTTCAAGTTTGCATGACAACAAGAGCAAACAGGGATTAAGCAAGGCAGAAGAACAGTATCATTTGATATCCTCAAGTTCTGGATTCTGTTCTAGTATTTGGAAACGAGAGAAAATCTATAGCTGAAACATCAGGTTCAGTTGTTTTCAACTTTTAGTTCATATACGTACCCAATCAGCAGCAGCAGAAATGTCTGGCTATTAGTTTTCTTTCTCGGCGAGAAACCAAAAGGAATTTTTCAAGCATCAGAGAACCCTGAAGAATCTGTGTGGCTAAATTGAGTTCCGAGATTTCCCACCCAAAACTAGTGCCAGGTGAAACAAACAGAGTGCCAAAATTCTTGCAAACTAAAAATCAAATGCAAATTTGAAGCACGCACCTGCTGAGGATGGGACGCCGGCTTGTCGTGCGCCATCAGCACGAGCGGGCTCGGCGGCGGCCGGACGTACTCATCGGCGTGGGCGCAGAAGAACATCAGCGACGTGAGGCCCTGCACGAGCATCCTCCACGAGTGCGCCATGGCCCCGACCAGCAGGTCGCCGCAGAAGGTGCCCGTGCAGCTCCGCCCGAGCGCTGCCTGGTTCATGTACCGGAGGCACGGCGCGTTCACCAGCGAGAAGGCGACCTTGGCGACGGCGAGGAGGCTTTTAACCGGGGCGGCCACCGCGACGAGGTACAGGACGCGGATCAGCGCGGCGGCCACGCGGGCTATCTTGCACATGAGCAGAATGTTACGTGCGGCTTACGCGTGTCGTCGCGACGGAACGAGCTCGCCGCCGTCCCCGTCGCCATCGCCATCGCCCAGCCTGGCGTGAAGGACGAGGCCACCTGGTACGTGTGTAGAAGCACACATGATTGCGCGTCAACATATAGATTGCAAATGGATTGATAAGAGCAAGCTGCTTCGTCTTGGTGATGTTATTTTGCAGGCGGATGCGCGTACCTGACATGTGCCACGGGGAACGGCGGCTGCCGGAGGAGTTGCTGGAGATGATGAGGAGGCCGTGTGTGGCGGTGGGGAAGAAGGAAGGGGATAGGCAGGGTGAGGCCAACATTGCTGCAGTGCATACGTTTCAGCGTTGGCAGTTGGCAGCAAATTAATTATCTGCCTGGTACCTGAGAGTAACACGTCAGCAATGATGGCTTTGCCTGCCACGACATTATTCATTCCAATGCTAAAAATTTCCTATGTAATATGTATCCATCTGGAATAAAAAATTTCCGAATGATTTCATCAACTAGAAATGCACCCAGTTTCCAAATTGAAGAAAAGACCAGGAAGCAAAAAGGATGATGTTCTCAAAGCATCAATACAAATAACTAAGGCCTTGCCTAACTTTGGGGTGCTAAAATTACTGTAGCAACACTGTAGCGTTTCGCCCTGGGCAAGCATGCCGCATCGCGGCCCCTCTGCGCCAGGCCTTCACACCGTCTCAACCATCATTGTCCACTGCCCAAGGGCACCGTGGCTCGATAGTCTTGCCCCGCGTCGCCACTCCTTCCAGGGTGGGTCCACCTACCGAGCGCCATAGCTGGCCTCCCTGGTGTGCTGCTACCTCC
>NC_028456.1:35392951-35401876 GCF_000263155.2 Setaria italica
TTTATAACCTCCCTGGATCCGTGTTGTTCATGTACGTTATGTCAATTCTGCACCATCATCGTAGTAATTCAGGTAGTCTCCATAAGGGATATATGGCTTGTCAACTATCTTATTGCTCAATGATTTAGTTTTTTGCAGAGTCTCGTGCACCCATTGTAAAAAGCCGAAAGATAGGCCCATGGCCAGAGTATACCGCGATGAAGCAATAGGTTTGATTATGCATATAATTCGAATCGCCGTCTGATGAAGGGTCATGCACCAAGAAGTAGTACCACATGGAGAAGTAATCATGAAGATCTAGCAGAATTTGGTTGTACTTTGCGAGACGAATCTTTTGAGCCTAATTAGTCAATATTTGGACAATAATTCACAAATACAAACGAAACGCTACAGTATGCTACAGTACTGTCACAATGATTTTGGTTGTCCAAAATCGGACGACTAAACAGGGCCTTAAAAAGTGTTGAAAAGGAAGCAGCACCTATCTTGCCATTTTTACAAAATTTGGAGTGATCCAAACAGGAGGGGGCCAATTTAGCCAGAAACTATGTGTCAGTGACAGTGTCCTTCTCATCATTGTAGACCCCAACATCCCGTCGCCCCCCCTTGTTTTGAAGCCAATACTCATTGTCATCGTCGAAATAGGTGTGGTTCGGCAGCAGGTGTGGATACTCCTTCACGGATAGGCAGGTTGAACAACTTGTCCCGACGAAGAATGCGTTGTCTCCCAAGCTATCCACAGGCTCAATGTTGTTCTTCTCATGGCGAACCTTGTACACATCGAATCCGACTGTTCGGAGCACTCCAGGCTCCACGTTCTCTTCATATTCTGCAATCCTGAACAGTTGTAGGACATCACCCTCCGGGTTGGCACGATATAGACATTGCATATCTTGGCCATTGGCTTTTTGTGGATCATTCTCTGGCTCTCTGCCCTGTAACTCTCTGTTCAACAGTCTGTTGGCCCCCTGACCTTCAATAGAATCTGAATCGTCCATCCGATTCAGATTGGATTTTGATCTCCGATCAGCACACGGGATAAAAGGTTCTTGGTTGCCATTTGCAAAATTAATAAAGCCTTGTTATGAGAAGCACACCTTCAAAGAGTGTCTTTCCACCCCCCAAAAAAACCACATTTTTTTTTGAGGTGTAAAAAAACACGTTAAGAGGGAGAGAGGGTCAGAGGGAGACTTGATTGAACAAGTATTGCCTGGAACCCTCGAGCTAATAATACCGGTTCCTGTGCCTGCACTCAACCTCCGTCTGTCCAATCTCCATGTTCCTTCTTCGGATGTCCAAAACATTAGTACTAAACACTCACCCAGATTTGACCAAAACACAGCATATCCAAATGCCAGATTCCTGTTAGGCAGGCAGGCTGATAGATGGATATAGATAATCCAGAGTATAGCTCATCAATTTGTGAGATATACATGCGATGCACCGAGCTGGCCGCCTCGCCTCCGTGCAGTGTGCGTAGCCCCGCCGTATGCCTATATAAACCCCCATTTCAGCCTGCATGCTCCTCCAAGCTGTCTAGATTATTCTTTCAGGCAACCTCGAGCAGCTTGTGGTGAGTGGTGGCAACGGCCATGGCAAGAAGCAGCATGGCGCTGATGGCGCTCCTCGTCGCCCTCGCCGCCTCCGCGCTGTCCCTGCTCCCGGCGTCCCTCGCCGTCACCTCGCCGTACGTGCGGCCGGCGCCGAGGGCCACGCTGTCCGTGCTCCGGGACGACGACGCCGACGGCCAGACGCCGCAGCAGGTACACCGCTAATCTGCTGTCCCTTTGGGGGATCCCAACAGCCTCGGGGCTCAGGCTTTTCTGAAACACCATGTCACAGCGAATTTTTCTGCACCATACAGTCATCATACACCAGAGTTCGTCGCGATTCCGTTTGCATGGTCAATGCGGTTGCGTGGGTTACCGGTGACATCTATATCTGAGATCAGCAAGAGAAACTGCACGTCTGGTGCAAGATAGAAAGAAAAAGAGTCCAAGAAGAATATCCTACCCTATCCCAGTACCAAACTAGAAAACCTTGGTCCAATCTGCCGCGTCATGTGGCACAGCGTGGCGTCTCTGTTGTTGTTCACGAATACAATGCACTAGGGAAGTAGTTCAGTGTAGGAAGGAATTTCAGTTCAGGATTATATTACTGTTTGATTACCTAGTAGGACAGGAGTATGAGCATATAGTTGAATACGCTGGATTCACACTAGGAGCGAGAGCGACGATTTGATTGCCTCGTCGTACCAACAATTTAATTTGCCGTTGTTTAGTTCACTGGCACTGCACGGTGAGGGCTACCTAGGGCGTGATTGGTTGCAAAGGGGTGAGGTATACAAGATGAGGGGTGGTACCGTCAGCGGGAGGCGGGATGGCCTGATGCACTTGTGTTAGCTTGGTTGCACATTGCCGTCATCCTAAATTAGCCAAGCTGTTGTTTGGTTAAATTGGATGGACCGTTTTCGTGCATGAGTTGACACAAGAGGTCTTGTTTTGTAGGATGAATAGCAGATGTTCAGAATATGGTGAGGTTACCACCAATGTTGAGTAGCGTGAGCAAATAAAGTGTTCTGTTTAGCCTAGCTGTCTTACAAAGATTATTGTACATAAATTATTTCCAAAGGAAACTAACCACTACAAGCATTCCTGGAATAATAAAAAGCTCCACCACAATGATGATACGAGCCATGGTGTTGTGCGGACCGCTATTTGTGCACCCAAAATAGGAAGTTGGACATCTGCATCACTAGTGACCTCAAGAAAAGATGCAGTTGCCTCTTCTTAGGAAGTGAAACTCTTGTAGCAACAGTTTGGATAACCAGTCACGTATTGATGGCATGTGATCCAATTTGCATACACCCCAAGCTTTCTACCTCATTGACAACACCAACAATATTGGTCCCAAGTTCCTCACCCATCTCAACCATTTCCTAACCACAATTAGAATACCAATCATATCCAGAATAACATAAGAAAATGCACTTAATAAATAAACACTTGAAACAGCAGAAACATTAACACCAAAGCAAATGAAGGTTCATGATTGCAGATAAACATCATAGCAAAGTGCCATAGGTCTAAGCAAATATTACAAGTTCCATCAATGCTACTTAACAGTACATAAACCCCAGGTACTTCATTGCAACATTGGATTTAAACTCTAGAAGAACCCCTATTCTGCCACATTTGTGCAGCCCATGCTTCCCTCTGTTGTGCTCAAGTTCCATTGTCAGAACCATGCTCTGCCTTCAGAGGCAGTGTCAGTGGAGTTTAGAGTCCAAGCAGCTTCAGTGGGGACATGTTCATCCTAACCATGCCTAAGTATCCAATTGTGCAGAATACAATAGGCAAGAACCAACTTTACTTGGATTTTGTAAGGGTGGAAGGGCTTGTTGTCAAGGATTCTAAACCTATTCTTGAGAGCACCAAAAGTCCTCTCTACTATCACTCTAAGAGAAGAATGCCTTAGGTTAAACAATTGTCTTTGGTTTTGTGGTCTGTTGGAACCAAACTTCCTCAAGTGGTACCTTGTACCACGAAATGACGGCAGGAACCCAGGCCTAGCTGCATATCCAGCATCCACAAGATAGAATTTCCCTAAACAATAGAACAAACCAACATGGTTTATCAGTTTAGTGGGTGCAATTAATTTGGCATGTTGTAGATGTGTGATGTATGGTACCTTGTGAGACTCTAAGGCCATCCGCCCTTTCTAGAGCATCAACCAAAATTAGAGCATCATGTGTAGATCCCTCACAACTAGCAAGCACATATGAACCTGAGGTTAAAGTCCACTGCTGCCAGAACATTCTGAGTGATGCTGTGCTTCCTACCTCTAAAGGCAGTTTGCATCTTCTCAGGAACTCTAGCTAAGATATGTGTCCCATCAATTGCTCCTATACAAAACAGATAACCATATCAAAAGGTTACTACCATATGGGTTATTTAACTTGGTTACATTCATAAAAAGGTCACCAACCTTGAAATATGAGTAGCATCTCCTGCTAGCATGGATCCTAGGATGGACATTAGTGGATGATGGAACTATCAACTCATTCCTCAACTCACCAACTGCATACAAGACCTAGTGAAAGAACCTACTAATAATCTCTGGTGACCTCCTAAATGTCATGTTAATCACCCTGAACCGCTGGTTATGACCAACAACATGCAAGAACATGGCAACTTGTTCTTCAACAGTGGCATGTATGTCGTCCACAACCAACTGTCTTGTACGAAACAAGTCACACAGTTGGAAAAAAGGTGCCCTTCTCATCCTTAGCAGGTTTACACAATGGACATCATAAAATTCATAAATAAATCTTAGGTTGCTGATCCTCTCTTGGTTCCTCTCTGCCATGGGTCCATAGATAATGGAGCGAGCATCCTGAGATCTCCTCCTAAACCACATGAGAAACCATGCAGCCACTGCAGCAACCACAGCAGCAGTCGCTCGGCACCTAGCTTGGAAATCCATGTCTACCATACAATGCAATGTTAATTAGAATTGAGTACAAGCACTTGGGGTCATGTTGTTAAGCAAGAAAACATTCAGAACTAAACGGTTATCCAAGACGTGGCTGCCACACCCGAGAGTGCTCCTTCGGCGGCAAGGATTCATCATCGACCTAGGCACTTTGCTCAATAATACATAAATCGATAAATCTGATCCACATGTTTGAAAAAACATAGATCCACATCACAAAAACATAGATCCGCATGCACACGAACAAAAGCACCGCATAGATCTGAGAATATAAGAAGCTAGGGTTCCTCGTTGGCAAATAAAAACTGACGAATCAACAGATCAGTGCACATCTAGATGGGAGAGGGGAGGAAGCATCATTAGAGGAGGGGGAGATGTACCATCACACCACTGGAGGACCAAAAGTAGACCGCTAGAGAACCTCAACCCGACCGGCGAACCAAGGTCGAAAAGGGGGAGGGAGAGGAGAAGGCGTACCAGGGAAATGGAGGGGAGTGAAGGGAGTGGCACGAGAATGAGGCGGTAACCCTAGCCTCTCGCGCCTTTATCCCTAGGATGGCGCCATCTCCCACGCTCACCCCAAATCTTCCCACCTTGCATCGCCCTGTCCCGGCTCGTGAGGGAAGGAAGATTTCAACGGACGGAGGGATGAGGGATGGGAGGTGGCAAGTGAATGAGGAGGTGCGGGCATATGGTACGGGTGGAGGAACCAAACTAGACCAAAGTGCACGAGACGGTGCAGGATGGTCCCTAGGACGCCCTCCTCCCAGCTACCACCAGGGAGAACATACAGGACGCTCCTTTGGGGATTTTTTGTTGCTTGCTTTCCCTTTCATCCCCATCATCCTTGTTTTTATTGTTTCTGGCAATGTCGGCATGCCGTTTGGCCTACTATGTGCTTTGGTGTTTCTTGTCGCTAATCATGGGCTACCCATGAAAAGCAACTTTCGGTTAGTGTTGCTGATGGTGCAATCAATCGCACACGGCTAGTGCTGCAGTCATGGCAACCTCGATCTACTCTTCACTATCTTTTCCTCGATCCGTCGGAAATTGGAAGCACAACATGCATGACCAAACATGCGATCATTATACACGGCAAAGTTTTTGATATGGTCCGTGTGAAAACCATCACTGCAAACGTGCTATGCTAATGTTACAGGAGAAATAAAATTGGCCACTTACAATTAAAAACTTTGTGCAAATTTCAGGTGCATATATCGATGGTCGGGCCCGACAAGATGAGGGTGACATGGATCACCCAAGACGACGCGCCGGCGATCGTCGAGTATGGCACGACGTCAGGCAGTTACCCGCTCTCCGCCACCGGAAGCACGACGACCTACTCCTACGTCCTCTACCACTCCGGGAAGATCCACGACGCCGTCATCGGCCCGCTGCAGCCCAGCACGACGTACTACTACCGGTGCAGCTCTAACCCATCGCGCGAGTTCTCCTTCCGGACGCCGCCGGCCACCCTCCCCTTCAAGTTCGTCGTCGTCGGTAATGCAACTGTTACTCTGCTATTTTCACTGCAAGAGCTTCTTGCAAATATAATGTCGCCATGTCGTTGGCACATCATTGTGGTCTTGATGATGAACATTAATTATTATTGATAATGTGGCAGGCGACTTTGGCCAAACCGGATGGACGGCGTCCACGCTGAAGCACATTGCGGCCGCCGACTACGACATGCTCCTCCTCCCCGGCGACCTCTCGTACGCCGACTACATCCAGTCGCGGTGGGACTCGTACGGCCGCCTCGTCGAGCCGCTGGCGAGCGCGCGGCCGTGGATGATGACCGAGGGCAACCACGAGATCGAGAAGCTTCCCTTCGTGAAGCCCTTTCAAGGCCTACAACGCGCGGTGGCGCATGCCGTACGACGCCGGCGCCTCGCCGTCGGGCGACAACCTCTACTACTCCTTCGACGTCGCCGGCGGCGCCGTGCACGTCATCATGCTGGGCTCCTACACCGACTACGCCGCCGGCAGCGCGCAGCACCAGTGGCTCCGGCGCGACCTGGCGGCGATCGACCGCGGCAGGACGGCGTTCGTGGTAGCGCTGGTGCACGCGCCGTGGTACAATAGCAACAGGGCGCACCAGGGAGAAGGGGACGCCATGCGCGGCGCCATGGAGGAGCTCCTGTACGGCGCGCGCGTGGACGCGGTGTTCGCGGGGCACGTGCACGCGTACGAGAGGTTCGCGCGGGTGTACGGCGGCAAGGAGGCCCCCTGCGGGCCGGTGTACGTCACCGTCGGCGACGGCGGCAACCGGGAGGGGCTGGCGAAGAAGTACGTGGACCCGCAGCCGGCGATCTCGGCGTTCCGGGAGGCGAGCTTCGGGCACGGGCGGCTGGAGGTGGTGAACGCCACGCACGCGCTGTGGACGTGGCACCGGAACGACGACGACCAGCCGGTGGTCGCGGACCAGGTGTGGATCACCAGCCTTGCGGCCAACCCGGCTTGCAACAGAAGCAAGAACAAGATGTGAACAAAGCAAAGGGAAGACTACAGTGTCTTTACTGGCTTGAGTAGCAGTTTATTTTAAATTTAAAAGAAGTATACATACGTTATTCTTCAGAGCAATATTCATATATTGGTTGTGGCATGTAAATATCCCATACTTTGACTGATTGTTGGGCCTTGTGCTAGGATGCCAACGTGCTATTGGGCTTCCACAATTTATAAATGGGCCTTGAGCCCAGCTTGAACTGTTGTTTGGGTGTGGGCATCCAACGAAATGCAAAATTCATCTAAATTTCATTGAAGCTAAAATATGTACCGCACTAAGTGTACCTGCAATTACATTCACAATTTAAATAGAAAAGGATAACGAAGGTAAGTTTTGGTAATTCAATAACATCAATTAAATGTATTCTAGATGAGTAATTGCACAGAATAAAATTGCAGTGCTTGATCATAATTTTTTTTATAGCAATGCAGCAACTGAATAGACCTAATTCAGTGGTAAGATTTATGCTTTTTGGAACATGTCTTACACAATAATAACGTAGACTAATGAAACTAACAAAAATCCTTATGATGAACTAATCATTCGAAGAGCCTATCACTGATCCCAAAAGTTCTATGTATGTCTAAACACAAATCTTGTATGGTTCCCATGCAACATAAAAAAAGATTGCATAGGCATCTCACAGCAAGGTGACTATAACATTTTATTATACATACAGATACTTTAGACATTACATATCAGTACTCGATTATCATCTACGTGAACTCACATGCTCCCCAAAACTGCTGCCCTGTACATTATCTTGGTTGCCAATTTGAGAACCAAAAAATTAGCTCTAAAATTATAATTAGGATAAAGCTCAGTTTAGATGGATGTGTCTTGTTTATCCTAATTATACAACAGTACTGAAGAGATTCGAACACAAAGAAGCGGGACATATTCTACATTTTGTAGAAGCTTTATTTGAAGAGTGATGCAGCCTTATGTTCATGAGTTCCCTCATTAATAGTTCAATATAGGATTAAGCAGCTAGGCAAATAATTAGATCTGGTGGTACAATGTATGCGAGCATTGTCGCAGGAGTTTTACTTGGACTAACATATAGGTAAATTTAAGTTCTAAAATCATATGTAGTTTGCAATCATTTTACCGTACTTCGACCATACAAGCGAGTCAAAAAATGGTGAAGTAAAAAAGAAATATTCTATTTCCTAAATTTATACATAGAAAAAAGGAAAAAAAAGAAAATATTATGAGTTGCATGCAACCACAACTCATACAATGGTGGAGTAGTCATCTCATAATCCTAAAATCTAGCCTTTGCTTCACGAAACAACAACCTCTTCCTCTTTCTCACCCTCTCTCTCCCACGTCAATAAAAATTCTACGTAACATTGTTTGAGACGACTTACTTGAGTGAGGTGCAGCGATGTATTTGCTTTGAGTAGTTTTGCTCTTCTCCAAACTGGAGTACATGCTTTTTCGAGCGCCTTTTTCCCTTCTTCACGCAGCTTGTATTGGTCAGTTGAGTTCTATGGCTAATTGCCGTTCCCACTTTTGGAGCAGTCAAAGAGTGCATCGCAGCCAAACCAACCCATCGCTGCAGCAACACCGTTAGATACTAACCAGCTACCCACCCACCCGCCCGCTGACACGTCGGCCCCGTCTCTATCTGGAACCCACATGCCAGTCTCCCATCCCGCTCAGCCCACCAGGACCACATCTTCCCAGCTGTAGGGCCCACCATTCCCGAGCTTTCTCCCCCACCTCACCTCTCACTCCCCCGCGTCGGCGGCTCCGGTTTCCCCCCAACACTACCCTACAGAGTGACTGCCGGCTCTCCGACAACTCATCAAATCAGACTACGTTTCTGATCTTCGCTGCACATATCCTCCAAGTTAGGAGAAAGAATGGATTTCAATACCATTTGTCCATTACAGAAACAAACGAAAGGAGAATAT